>NC_084570.2:36481660-36629160 GCF_033978685.3 Nerophis lumbriciformis | reverse complement strand
CCACTCAGAAATTCACAGAAAAGGTACAAATGTTGAGTTTTAGCGAAAAAACCAAAAGGTCTCAGGCCGCGGAGGGAAGTGTAATGGATATGCGGCAATGGAGAGGAAGCCTCCGCAGAACAACATATATGCATCCATTTTTCACAACTCAACATCAACAATAAAAGTAATCCACAGTTTAAACTCCCACTCTGAAATTCACAGAAAAGGTACACAGTTTGAATTTTAGCGAAAAAAACAAAAGGTCTTGGGGCTACGGAGGAAAGTGTAATGGATATGCGGCAATGGGGAGTTAGCCTCCGCAGAACAACATACAGTATATGTATCCATTTTTCACTACTCCTCAACATCAACAATAAAAGTAACCCACAGTTTAAACTCCCACTCGGAAGTTCACAGAAAAGGTACAAATGTTGAGTTTCAATAGAAGAAAACCCCTCAAAAGTCAAAACAAACTTTGCAGGAGCGTCTAAAGTTCAAGTTTCATTGTGATACTACAATTGTAGCTTTGAGTATTGGCCGATGCGATTATTGATGCGACACGATATCAGCAAGAGTCTTACCCACTCGTATTACATTGTAGTGTGGAATGATAGAAAAAGGTTTGATTAAGTGAAACGAGTCAAACAGCGAACAATGAAAAACCTATTTATCATTAACCGCCTGGAAAGGTCTTATGCTGTCTTTAAGTTGTAGCGGGAGTGGTAATTAGTTTTTGTATAATTTGTAAGTTGAATGATGCGGACACGTTTGTTACTGGATACTTTCTAATACTGCCTTGGAGACTTTGTAAGTGTAAGTAATATGCAACTATAATGATTTGATACTTGTTTATGTTGACAAATGTCACCTCTTATTGTTCCATGAATATTACCTATGTCTAGCTTGTGTGCTATTGTCTGCTTAGCTGTTGTGTAGCTGCTAGCAGCCTAGCATGTTTACCTTTTCAAAAATGACATTGTGTGCTTTTTGGAGGACATTTAGATGTAAACACCAAAGTACATGGCAAAGAAGAGAGCAGAGAATGGAAAAGTCCACCAACTTGATTAGAATGATCATCTATTGGATTGTGATTTATTTCAACTGTGATGATCATCATTTGGAGTGTGTGTGAAATCACCATTTTCACTTTTAGAACCCAGCTTACACTAAATGACCATACACTATTGCTGTTATTGGCTCCTATTGCTGTTAATGGCTCCAATAGTTGAATATGTAAAAAGCAGGGGTGTCAAAATCATTTTAGCTCAGGGGCCGCATGGAGGAAAATCTATTCACACGCGGGCCGGACTATTAAAATCATGGCATTAAAAGTAAAAAATAAAGATAACTTCAGATTGTTTTCTTTGTCTTACTTTGGCCAAAAATAGAACAAACACATACTGAAAACATTACAATAAAAATATAGAAAAAATACCCGGCAGCAGTAAAGTAAAGAAGAAAGTGAATGAATGTTTATAACTGAATACATTTACATATGCATATAATTATTAAAAAAAATTTAAATTCTTTTTTAATTGAATTAAGTACCGTTCATGACAACCTTTTTCCAAAACACAGTATAGAATGTGAGATATAACAGGATAATGCATTTGTTTTCAAAACGCTTACAAAAATGTGGGACCCCAAAAATTTACTGTGGATTTTATTTACTAGCGCCAACACTGATGGAGTATTTTGCGTGCAAAACAGCAGCAGGTGGCTGTGGCCTACGGGCTTGTTTTAATACTAATCAAATATCATCCCGGGGGCCATAGATCATTCATGGATCCGGCCCGCGGGTCTTGACACCCCTGGTTTAGAGTGTAAAAAAAAGGGTTTACTACCTTCTAAATATATATTTTTTTACAATATGAGAGCATGAAATAACACCCACATAGTCACCTTTAATCCAATATAGTCATGTAATCCGAGGCTGAGCCAATCAGGGGCCGCGATACTGAACAGCACACTCTGATTGGTTTGGTCTCATCAGTCTTGATATTTGGACTTCCTTTTGGCCAAAAGTGTGTAGATATAGATGCAATATATACACAATAATACACAAAGTGTGTAGCACTGTGGACAGTAAACAGCTGACGTGACACTATTTGTTTGCTATCATATCACTTACGCTTTGTTTTTCTATACATTATATATATACTATTTCGGGTCTCCCTATGTCTAGCATTAAAAGATTACAGTTGGTACAAAATGCGGCTGCTAGACTTTTGACAAGAACAAGAAAGTTTGATCATATTACGCCTATACTGGCTCACCTGCACTGGCTTCCTGTGCACTTAAGATGTGACTTTAAGGTTTTACTACTTACGTATAAAATACTACACGGTCTAGCTCCGTCCTATCTTGTCGATTGTATTGTACCATATGTCCCGGCAAGAAATCTGCGTTCAAAGAACTCCGGCTTATTAGTGATTCCCAGAGCCCAAAAAAAGTCTGCGGGCTATAGAGCGTTTTCTATTCGGGCTCCAGGACTATGGAATGCCCTCCCGGTAACAATTAGAGATGCTACCTCAGTAGAAGCATTTAAGTCCCATCTTAAAACTCATTTGTATACTCTAGCCTTTAAATAGCCCCCGTTAGACCAGTTGATCTGCCGTTTCTTTTCTTTTCTCCTCTGCTCCCCTTTTCCTTGTGGAGGGGGGGGGGGACAGATCTGGTGGCCATGGATGAAGTGCTGGCTGTCCAGAGTCGGGACCCGGGGTGGACCGCTCGCCTGTGCATTGGCTGGGAACATCTCTGCGCTGCTGACCCGTCTCCGCTCGGGATGGTGTCCTGCTGGCCCCACTATGGACTGGACTCTTACTATTATGTTGGATCCACTATGGACTGGACTCTCACAATATTATGTCAGACCCACTCGACATCCATTGCTTTCGGTCTCCCCTAGAGGGGGTGGGGGTTACCCACATATGCGGTCCTCTCCAAGGTTTCTCATAGTCATTCACATCGACGTCCCACTGGGGTGAGTTTTTCCTTGCCCTTATGTGGGCTTTGTACCGAGGATGTCGTTGTGGCTTGTGCAGCCCTTTGAGACACTTGTGATTTAGGGCTATATAAATAAACATTGATTGATTGATTGATTGATACATAAAAATACAATGAGTAAATAAAATAATTTAAAATAAATAAATACAATTAATTAATAGAAATAAATAAGCAAATAAAAAAATGTAAAACAAATAAATACAAATCTAATTAATAAAAAAATAATTCATTAATTAAAAAATAAAATAAAATAAAAAGAGACAATTAAGTTTGAAAGCAGGCGTCCACAATGTGACCTCCGTGTCTCCAAGTCTGACTACAAGACAAAAAGTGTGGAGTCCCGCCTCCTCGCCGCGCCGCAATCAATTCTCCACACCGACCGTGACGTCTGCAGCACATGTGTCTCGTCTGACCAGCCAATTACACACTAAAAGTCACCTCACCACAACATCACAGCATATTATAGCAAGCCACAGACACTCCCTGATATATGTCGTCCTTGTCAGGGGTCACTGGGGGGCCAATTTAGTGCTGCTAGTCGACGTGTCCCCCGGTGCATGTCTTTAGAAATAAACCAAAGACTGCATTGAACGCAGCAATAACAACAACAAAATGAAATAAAAATCATCCAAGAGGAGACTGAGGGCAGCAAGAAAACGGGTCACTTGTAGAGTTTCCAATATTTATTTTTTGTAACGATTCCTAATCAATTTTAAAAAATGTATTTAAAAAAAATCTAATTAATTCTCTGTTGGCCCTGCGATGAGATGGCGACTTGTCCAGGGTGTACCCCGCCTTCCGCCCGAATGCAGCTGAGATAGGCTCAAGCACCCCCCATGACCCCAAAAAAAAGACAAGCCGTAGAAAATGGATGGATGGATGGATAACAATTCTTAATCGATTAAAAAAAATCCTCCTAAAATCGAATTAATTGTGATTTTTATTTGTAATGATTATTAATCGATTAAAAATCTAATTAATCGTGATTCTTTTTTTGTAGCGATTTGTGATCGGAAAAAAAAATCATCGATTTAAATTTTTTTCAATTTAATTGCAATTCTTAATCGATTAAAAATAAAATTAAAAACGGTTTTAAAAATGTTAAATTTTTTGCGATTCTTATTTGTAATGATTCTTATTCGATTATAAAAAATAGAACAAATTTATTTTAAAAAAATCTAATTGCGTTCTTATTTGTAACGATTCTTAATCGATTAAAAGTCTACATAAAATATTTAATTGTCATGATTCTAATTTGTAACGATTCTTAATCGATTAATTTTTTTTTAAAATCGATTAAAAAAAAAGATTCAAATTAACCACGATTCTTATTTGTAACAATTCTTAATCGATTCAAAAAAATCGATTAAAATAAAATCTAATTAATGGTGATTCTTATTGGTAACAATTCTTAATTGATTCAAAAATCTATTTTTTTTTTTTTTGTTGCGATTCTTATTTGTAATGATTCTTAATCAATTAAAAAAAAAGAAAAAAAAGATTAAAAACATTTTAAAATTATTTTTCGATTCATAAAAATATATATTTTTAAATCTAATTGCAATTATTAATCGATTAAAAACCGATATAAAAAAATGGAATAATTGTGATTTTAATTTTTAGCTATTTTGAATCGATTCAAAAAAAAAAAATCAATTCAAAAAAATAATAATTCTAATTGATCGTGATTCCTATTTGTAACGATTTTTAATCGATTAAAAAAAAATAAAAATTGATTTGAACAAAATTTAATTAATCGCGTATCTTATTTGTGACGATTCTTGATTTATTTATTTTTTTAAATATAAAAAAATCGCAATTCCTGTTTATTAACAATTCTTAATCGATTAAAAAAATACTCCTAAAATCAAATTAATCGTGATTTTGATTCGTAACTATTATTAATCGCTAAAAAATACATACAAAATCTAATTAATCGTGATTTTTTTGTAACGATTTGTAATCGGAAAAAAATATCTGCGATTTAAATTTCTTTTAAATTAATCGCAATTCTTTGACTTTTTACAATTCTTAATCGATTCAAAAAAATTACAAAACGATTTTAAAAATATTTATTTATCCGTGATTATTATTTGTAATGATTCTTATTTGCTTAAAAAATTGGAAAAAATGTATCTAAAAAAAATCGAATTGCGATTCTTATTTGTAACGATTCTTAGTCGATTAGAAGTCGACATAAAAAATAGAATTATCGTGATTCTAATTTGTAACGATTCTTAATCAATTCAAATTTTTTTTTAAATCGATTTAAAAAAAAAAAAAAAGATTCTAATTAATCTCGATTCTTATTTGTAACCGTTCTTAATCGGTTTAAAAAATCGATTTAAAAAAAATCGAATGATGATTCCTATTTGTAACGATTCTATATTGATTCAAAAATATTTTTTTTTTTGCGATTCTTATTTGTAATGATTTTTAATCGATTTAAAAAGATAAAAAACGATTAAAAATGTTTTTAAATTATTTGATTCAAAAAAAATATATTTTTTTAAATGTGATTGAGACTCGTAATCAATAAAAAAAATTATATAAAAATTATTGTTAATCATGATTCTAAATTGTAACTATTAAATCGATTCCAAAACATTTAAAATCGATTGAAACAGAATCAAATTAATCGCAATTCTTATTTGTAATGATTCTTAATCAATTTAAAAAAATAAAAAATGGATTTAAATAAAATTTAATTAATTGTGATTCTTGTATGTAATGTTTCTTAATCAATCTAATAAAAAAAAGCGATCAAAAAAATATTTAAATAATTTGATTAAAAAAATATATATATATATATATATTTTTTTTAAAATCTAATTGCGATTCTTAATCGATTAAAAAACAACATGAAAAAATTTAATTAATCGTGATTCTAATTTGTGACCATTCTTAATCGATTTAAAAAAATCGATTTAAACAAAATCTAATACATCGCGATTCTTATTTGTAACAATTTTTAATCGATTAAAAGAAATAAAAAATCGATTTAAACAAAATTAAATTAATCGTGATTCTTATTTTTGACGATTCTTAATTGATTTCAAAATCGATAAAAAAAAATCTAATTAATTGCAATTCTTATTTGTAACGATTCTTAATCAATTAAAAAAATCGATTACAAAAAGGTTTAATTAATTGCGATTCTTATTTGTAACGATTCTTAATTGATTGGAGTCAACGGCCCACTCAAATATTACCACCACACAAATACGTTTACTTTTATGTTGTGGTAAAATAAATAAACACAGTTATTAAGGAACATGTTTCTGAACTCAACGGTCAATAACACTGAAGTGAAAATGAAAACAACTTCACCACTTGAGTCATCTTTTTTGCGCTGCAGATACTTCTCTACGACATTTGTTCACGGGTGTCCAAAGTAGCTCATTTTTAACCACCTGCGGCCCTATGGTTAGCCTTCCAATATTAGCATGCTAGCTTTGTTGCTAATTTTGCGAGATACATCTTGGCCTGAAGTACTTGCATGCTAACATTAGTATGATAGCTTCTTTTTTAGCTAATTTTGTAGGCATACACCTCAGTCATATTTTAGTACTTGATGCATGCTAATATTAGCAGGCTAGCATTTTAAACACATTTTTCAGGAACACACCTCAGAGTTATAGATTATTTTGGTACCTGATGCATGTTAGAGTTAGCATTTTAGCATGCTAACATTGGCATGCAATATTTTTTTAGCTAATTTAGGAGGTATATACCTCAGTGTGGTATATTTTGGTATTTCACTAATGCCACCAATAGGCATGCTATTGTTTAACATGTTAGCAAAACACTGTCAGTACGCTAGCTGTTTTAGCTCATTTTCCTCATACTTTTGGTTACTTGACGCTATATGTCCAGCGTGCTAACTGTTAACATTTCAGTTTGGCTTTGACTCCTCAACATTCACATGAAATTGCATTTTCTAGATTTTTTTTTTTATTAGCTAATTTTGTAGGCATACACCTCAGTCATATTTGGGTACTTGTTGCATGCTAACGTTATCATATTAGCATTTTAAACACATTTTTCATGTACACACCTCAGAGTTATAGAATATTTTGGTACTTGACGCATGTTACAGTTAGCATTTTAGCTTACTGAATTTTTTTTCCAGCTAATTTAACAGGTATACACCTCAGTGGCATATGTTTTGGTATTTCACGAATACTATCCGTAGGCATGCTATTGTTAACATGTTAGCAAGCTAGTTTTTTTAGCAAATTTTGCTCATATTTTTTGTTACTTGATGCTATATGCCATGGGCGCCATGGGGCGGCATGGCGTAGTGGGTAGAGTGGCCGTGCCAGAAACCTGAGGGTTGCAGGTTCGCTCCCCCCCTCTTACCATCCAAATCGCTGCCGTTGTGTCCTTGGGCAGGACACTTCACCCTTGCCCCCGGTGCCGCTCACACTGGTGAATGAATGATGAATGAATGATAGGTGGTGGTCGGAGGGGCCGTAGGCGCAAACTGGCAGCCTTTCTTCTGTCAGTCTACCCCAGGGCAGCTGTGGCTACGAAAGTAGCTTACCACCACCAGGTGTGAATGAATAATTGGTTCTCAGTTCTCTGTGAAGCGCTTTGAGTGTCTAGAAAAGCGCTATATAAATCTAATTCATTATTATTATATGGCCAGCGTGCTAACTGTTAGCATTTCAGTTCGGCTTATCTATATAATGTACTGTGTTTGAAGGTGAAAACTAACAACATGGCCCCCGATACCTTTGATTTGTCAGTCTGTGGCCCTCAATGGGTTGACTTCTTCTGTTTGTTTGATCTTGTCATTACTGCCACAGGTGGTGGAAAAGTGTATTGCAGACGGACCGCAGCTGAGAAACACTATTTTTATTTTGTCGGCCCTTCAGGGGCCACGCGCAGCCCAACAATGGACCCTGGCCCTATGGTTAAGAACCACATAGAGGATCTTTGACTATGTTCTAACTTGGACTTGGTCAAATGACTGCAGGCTGACACAGCAGCTCTTCTTCAAGTGGGGACACACACCTCTTTGTTTGGCCCCCAGAGGCCACACCAGTTCAAACAGAGGGGAGTGGTGGCACAGTAGCTGGGGGTGGGGTGGGGTGCAGAGTAGGATGAATTGTTGGAATGTTTAAAACTTTTTTTTTTAAAAAGCTACAAAAAGATATATTCAATGTTTACATGACACCAAACCTTTGGATATTTTTCATTTTCAAAACCAAGACTGTTTTGGTCACAGGAATGTGAAACAAGCTAACTGTTAGCATGTTAACGTTAGCATGCTAACATGCTATTTTTGAAACTGTTGACCCCATTGTCATTTAACCTGGTATGTGACACATGTTACTCTGTTAGCATGCTACCATTAAAGTGCTAACTTTTTTATCTTAGTTTACACTTTTTACTGTAAATCCCCATTCTTACACCTTTGAGTCATATAACTTGGTATGTGAAACAAGCTAACTGTTAGCATGGTAACGTTAGCTTGCTAACAGGCTAACATTAGCTTGCGAACTTTTTGAGCTGGTTTTGCTACCATTTACCACAGAGCCATATAACTTGGTATGTGGCACTTATTAAATGTAATCATGCTATCGTTAGCACACATGCTAAGTGTTAGCATTTTTATGTAAACGTGCTACTGTTTTAATGCTCTGTGGCTCGTTTTGTACAGTTACACCTAAAACTCACGCATTCAGACACTCTTCACCACATATAAAGACGCCGGCTTCCGCCGACCCCCAGCCAAAGGTCCAGGGCACAGATAGCAGGCCCATCCAAATTTCCGCGGGAATCCATCCATCCATTTTCTTCTGCTTATTCCCTTCGGGGTCGCGGGTTGTGCTGGAGCCTATCTCAGCTGCATTTGGGCGGGAATTTTCTAGTTATTATTATTATCCATCCATCCATCCATCCATCCATCTTTTTCCGCTTATCCGAGGTCGGGTCGCGGGGGCAGCAGCTTAAGCAGGGAAGCCCAGACTTCCCTCTCCCCAGGCACTTCGTCCAGCTCCTCCCGGGGGATCCCGAGGCGTTCCCAGGCCAGCCGGGAGAGATAGTCTTCCCAGCGTGTCCTGGGTCTTCCCCGTGGCCTCCTACCGGTCGGACGTGCCCGAAACACCTTCCTAGGAAGGCGTTCGGGTGGCATCCTGACCAGATGCCCGAACCACCTCATCTGGCTCCTCTCGATGTGGAGGAGCAGCGGCTTTACTTTGAGCTCCCCCCGAATGACAGAGCTTCTCACCCTATCTCTAAGGGAGAGCCCCGCCACTCGGTGGAGGAAACTCATTTCGGCCGCTTGTACCTGTGATCTTGTCCTTTCGGTCATGACCCAAAGCTCATGACCATAGGTGAGGATGGGAACGTAGATCGACCGGTAAATCGAGAGCTTTGCTTTCGGGCTCAGCTCCTTCTTCACCACAACGGATCGATACAGCGTCCGCATTACTGAAGACGCCGCACCGATCCGCCTGTCGATCTCACGATCCACTCTTCCTCCACTCGTGAACAAGACTCCGAGGTACTTGAACTCCTCCACTTGGGACAAGATCTCCTCCCCAACCCGGAGATGGCACTCCACCCTTTTCCGGGAGAGAACCATGGACTCGGACTTGGAGGTGCTGATTCCCATCCCAGTCGCTTCACACTCGGCTGCGAACCGATCCAGTGAGAGCTGAAGATCTTGGCCGGAGGAAGCCATCAGGACCACATCATCTGCAAATAGCAGAGACCTAATCCTGCAGCCACCAAACCAGATACCCTCAACGCCCTGACTGCGCCTAGAAATTCTGTCCATAAAGGTTATGAACAGAATCGGTGACAAAGGGCAGCCTTGGCGGAGTCCAACCCTCACTGGAAACGTGTCCGACTTACTGCCGGCAATGCGGACCAAGCTCTGACCCTGATTATACAGGGAGCGAACTGCCACAATAAGACAGTCCGCTACCCCATACTCTCTGAGCACTCCCCACAGGACTTCCCGGGGTACACGGTCGAATGCCTTCTCCAAGTCCACAAAGCACATGTAGACTGGTTGGGCAAACTCCCATGCACCCTCAAGGACCCTGCCGAGAGTATAGAGCTGGTCCACAGTTCCACGACCAGGACGAAAACCACACTGTTCCTCCTGAATCCGAGGTTCGACTATCCGGCGTAGCCTCCTCTCCAGTACACCTGAATAGACCTTACTGGGAAGGCTGAGGAGTGTGATCCCACGATAGTTGGAACACACCCTCCGGTTCCCCTTCTTAAAGAGAGGAACCACCACCCCGGTCTGCCAATCCAGAGGTACCGCCCCCGATGTCTACGCGATGTTGCAGAGTCTTGTCAACCAAGACAGCCCCACAACATCCAGAGCCTTAAGGAACTCCGGGCGGGTCTCATCCACCCCCGGGGCCTTGCCACCGAGGAGCTTTTTAACTACCTCGGCAACCTCAGCCCCAGAAATAGGAGAGCCCACCACAGATTCCCCAGGCCCTGCTTCCTCATAGGAAGACGTGCTGGTAGGATTGAGGAGGTCTTCGAAGTATTCTCTCCACCGATCCACAACATCCGCAGTCGAGGTCAGCAGAGCACCCTCCCCACCATACACGGTGTTGACACTGCACTGCTTCCCCTTCCTGAGGCGGCGGATGGTGGTCCAGAATTGCTTCGAAGCCGTCCGGAAGTCTTTTTCCATGGCCTCCCCGAACTCCTCCCATGTCCGAGTTTTTGCCTCCGCGACCGCTGAAGCCGCACACCGCTTGGCCTGTCGGTACCTGTCTGCTGCCTCAGGAGTCCCATGAGCCAAAAGAACCCGATAGGACTCCTTCTTCAGCCTGACGGCATCCCTCACCGCCGGCGTCCACCAACGGGTTCTAGGATTACCGCCACGACAGGCACCAACCACCTTGCGGCCACACCTCCAATCGGCCGCCTCGACAACAGAGGCACGGAACATCGTCCACTCGGACTCAATGTCCAGCGCCTCCCTCGTGACATTTTCAAAGTTCTTCCGGAGGTGGGAATTGAAACTCTCTCTGACAGGAGACTCTGCCAGGCGTTCCCAGCAAACCCTCACAATGCGTTTGGGCCTGCCAGGTCTGTCCGGCATCCTCCCCCACCATCGCAGCCAACTCACCACCAGGTGGTGATTGGTAGAAAGCTCCGCCCCTCTCTTCACCCGAGTGTCCAAAACATGAGACCGCAAATCCGATGACACAACTACAAAGTCGATCATGGAACTGCGGCCTAGGGTGTCCTGGTGCCAAGTGCACATATGGACACCCTTATGTTTGAACATGGTGTTTGTTATCGACAATCTGTGACGAGCACAAAAGTCCAATAACAGAACACCACTCGGGTTCAGATCCGGGCGGCCATTCTTCCCAATCACACCTCTCCAGGTTTCACTGTCGCTGCCAACATGAGCGTTGAAGTCCCCCAGTAGAACGAGGGAATCACCCGGGGGAGCACTCTCCAGTACTCTCTCGAGTGAATCCAAAAAGGGTGGGTACTCTGAGCTGCCGTTTGGCGCGTAAACGCAAACAACAGTCAGGACCCGTCCCCCCACCCGAAGGCGGAGGGAAGCTACCCTCTCATCCACCGGGTTGAACTCCAACGTGCAGGCTTTGAGCCGAGGGGCAACAAGAATTGCCACCCCAGCCCGTCGCCTCTCACTGCCGGCAACGCCAGAGTGGAAGAGAGTCCAACCCCTCTCAAGAGAAGTGGTTCCAGAGCCCTTGCTGTGCGTCGAAGTGAGTCCGACTATATCTAGCCGGAACTTCTTCACCTCACGCACTAGCTCAGGCTCCTTCCCCCCCAGCGAGGTGACGTTCCACGTCCCAAGAGCCAGCTTATGTAGCCGAGGATCGGACCGCCAAGTGCCCTGCCCTCGGCTGCCGCCCAGCTCACAATGCACCCGACCTCTATGGCCCCTGCTATGGGTGGTGAGCCCATTGGAGGGGGGACCCACGTTGTCTCTTCGAGCTGTGCCCGGCCGGGCCCCATGGGGACAGGCCCGGCCACCAGGCGCTCGCCATCGTGCACCACCTCCGGGCCTGGCTCCAGTGGGCGGCCCCGGTGACCCGCGTCCGGGCGAGGGAAATCTGGGTCCTTTGTTAGTGTTCTTCATAGAGGTCTTCGAGCTGCTCTTTGTCTGATCCCTCACCTAGGACCAGTTTGCCTTGGGAGACCCTACCAGGGGGCATAGAAACCCCCGGACAACATAGCTCCTAGGATCATTGGGACACGCAAACTCCTCTACCACGGTAAGGTGGCAGCTCAGAGAGGAGGTTATTATTATTATTTATCACTTAATTCCGTGGATCAACTTGAGGTCTAGCTGTAGATATGACGTTTTTTTTTTTTTTAAATGTTGATGTTTTATGTCCTTTTTGTCAAAAACCTGTTTTTTTTTACAGCAAATATGCAATCTTTTCCCTCAAAGTGTAATATTAGATGTGAAGTAATTGGAACCTTGAACAGGTCAATAATTCATAATATTGATTTTATTTAATTACTATTTTTTGAGCAATTACCGTTTTAAAAAAAATGCTAAAGTTCTTAGGGATCCAAAAGGTTCCCATAAAAGTTGTAAAAATAAGTCATACATTTTTTGTTTTACTTTTAATGCTTACGTGTCTCAATCAACTTCAGATTTATTTCTCGATAATTAGTTATTTTTTCATGTTTTTTATGCCTATTTTGTCAAAAAAAAAAATTTGGTAGAGCAAACACACAAAATATGCAATATTTTCCCCAAAAATATTTTAAAGGGTAATATTTGGTGTGAAATAATTGGAAACTTAAATAGTTTAATAATAATAATTTTACTTTCAATGCTTAAGTCTCTCAATCAACTTCAGATCTATCCGTCCATTTTAAGTTTTTAGTATTTTCTTTCATGTTTTTATGATTTTTTTTGTCCAAAACCTTTGTTTTTGATAGGGCAGACACACACATATTTGGAATATTTGATGTGAAATATGTCAATAATCCATGACAACATTGATTTTATTTCTTCTTTTTTTTTTTTGAGCAGACCGTTAAGAAAAAAACAACACTAAAATTCTCACGGATCCCAAAGGGTCCCACTCATAAAAGTGTTTAAAAAAAGGGCATACTTTTTTTTTTGTAGTATTTTGATCAACTTTAGATTTATCTGTTCAATATACATTTTTATTATTTATTTCATGTTTTTTATGTCAAACACTCAAAATATGCCATATTTTCCCCAAAACATATTTGAAAGTGTAATATTTGATGTGAAGTAATTGGAGCTTTAAATATGTCAATAATTCTTAACAACAGTGATTTTATTTCATTATTTTTCTTTTTCAGCAATGACAGTTTAGAAAAAAAACACAACATTTTTGAGGATCCAAAAGGGTCCCACTTATAAAAGTATTAAAAAAGGTCATACTTTTTTTCTTTTTTTTACTTTCAATGCTTAAGTATTTCAATCAACTTCAGATCTATCAATCAGTTTATATATTTTTGGTATTTGTTTCATGTTTTTATGCTTTTTGGTCCAAAAAACTGTTTTTTTATAGGGCAAACACGAAATGAGCCAAAGCATATTTCAAAGTGTAATATTTGATGTAAAGGCATTGGAGCCTTCAATGTGTCAATAATTCATAACAAGAGTGATTTTATTTATTTATTTATTTTTTTCAGCAATGACAGTTTAGAAAAAAAAACACTAAAATTATTGGGGATCCAAAAGGGTCCGGCCTATAAAAGTGTTAAAAAAGGTCATACTTTATTAAAAAAAATTTAAAACTTTTTTATGCTTAATTATTTCAATCAATTTTAGATTTATCTGTTGAATATACATTTTTATAAATTTTTTCATGTGTTTATAATATGGCAAACACTCAAAATATGCCATATTTTCCCCCCAAAACATTTTTAAGTGTAATATTTGATGTGAAGTAATTGGAGCTTTCAATATGTCAATAATCCATAACAACATTGATTTTATTTCATTATCTTTTTCAGCAATGACAGTTTAGAAGAAAAAATACTAAAATTATTGGGGATCCAAAAGGGTCCCACTTATAAAAGTGTTAAAAAAGGTCTTACTTTTTTTTTTTTTTTTACTTTCAATGCTTAATTATTTCAATCAACTTCAGCTCTATCTGTCAATTATATGTTTTTAGTATTTTTTCATGTTTTTATGCTTTTTGGTGCAAAAAAACAGTTTTTTATAGGGCAAACACAAAAAATGTGGCAACAAATATTTCAAAGTGCAATATTTGATGTGAAGTCATTTGAACCTTCAATATGACAATAATTCAAATAACATTGATTTCATTTCATTATTTTTTTTCAGCAATGACATTTTAGAAAAAATAATAATAATAATTTGGGGGGATCCAAAAGGGTCCCACTTATAAAAGTATTAAAAAAGATTATATTTATTTTATTTATTTTTTACTTTTAAAGCTTAATTATTCCAATCGACTTTTGATCTATCTGTTGAATATACATTTTTATGAATTTTTTCATGTGTTTTATGCTTTCTTGTCCAAAGTAAAGTGTTTATGATATGGCAAACACTCAAAATATGCAATATTTCCCCCAAAAAATATTTCAAAGTGTAATATTTGATGTGAAGTAATTGGAACCTTAAATATGTCAATAGTTCATAACAACATTGATTTTGATTCATTATTATTTTTGAGCAATGGCAGTTTAAAAACACACAAACATTTTTGGGGACCCCTTTATAAAAGTGTTAAATACATTAAAAACAGTGCCCCTACTGGTTGCAGCCAAGTAGTGCACCTTTCAAAGGACATACCGTCACTAAGTGAAGTCATTACCGCAGTATCGCAAGTGACATTTGAGGAACATTTTCCCCCCAAACGCCATCGTCGTACCAGTCTGGTTGTCCCTGCCATTTACTGAAAGGCGTTTGTGTGCGCGTCGCTTGATTGGACTTACAAATTGGAGGAACACGTGACCCAGAGCGTGGTAGGGCTGGGGTGCAGGCTGCAGGACGGCCTCCACGGAGGACAACAGCTCTTTGTGCAGTTCCAGGATGTCCTCGATGTTGGAGAACAACATCTACAAAGCGTGCACAGGAAGGGAAAAGGGAAGGAAGTGAAGTCCCACAGATGGACGGGGGATAAGCAGGTGTTAAATGTCACTCTTACCTTGACGTGTTCAGGTGAGAGGCACTGCTGGTCATCTGCCGTTTGTCTGATTCTCTGCAAAAACGCCTGAAAAGGACAAAAACAAATATTAAGTGTGTTTATTTGGTGTGTGGCAAGGAGCACGGTAGTCTTGTAGAAAGACTGAACGAGGAAAACAACAAGAACAACAACAATGGAGGACATTGTATCCAAGAGGAGACTGAGGGCAGTCGGAAAACAGCTAATGGAGCCATAAGTAGAAGAGAAAAAAAAAAGGATCCAAGAGGAGACTGAAGGCAGAGAGAAAACGGGCCAGTTAAATAGCATGCGTGTAATAGAGGGTTAGGGTTAGGCGGTACCGGGACAAGAGCCGATCGACTCACACGGCAAGTTTGTGCTAACGCGAGCAATGACGACGAGGTGACCCCAGAGTGTCCCAAAAAATGCCACAAATATTTGCTGACACAAGCTTTTTATTGGAGCAACACTGTTGCACCAAATGGGATTTTGTCTGTATATAACATTATATATATATATATATATATATATATATATATATATATATATATACATATATATATATATATACACACAGTATATATATATATATATATACACAGTATATATATATAAATGATAAATGATAAATGGGTTGTACTTGTATAGCGCTTTTCTACCTTCAAGGTACTCAAAGCGCTTTGACACTACTTCCACATTTACCCATTCACACACACATTCACACACTGATGGAGGGAGCTGCCATGCAAGGCGCTAACCAGCACCCATCAGGAGCAAGGGTGAAGTGTCTTGCTCAGGACACAACGGACATGACGAGGTTTGTACTAGGTGGGGATTGAACCAGGGACCCTCGGGTCGCGCACGGCCACTCTGCCACTGCGCCACGCCGTCACAGTATATATATATATATATATATATATATATATATATATATATATATATATATATATATATATATAAATGCTATATATATCCAGTATATACTGCATATATATAAATCGCATTTATATATATATATTATATATATATAATATACATATATATATTTTTTATTATATATATATATATATACACATACACACACACATATAAATACATGAATATATATATACACACACACACACAAACACATTATAGTGTTCAAGAACCAACTAAGTTTGTAAATCAAGGTTCCACAGTAAATGGAAACACTGGATCATATTTTAGGAGACCATGTGTTCTTCGGCACTAACTCAGCAAAAACTTATTTTTTTTTCTTCTTAAATCGATTTTTCCGGGATGAAGAAGAATTGCGATTCGAATCAACGTGTTGTGCCGCCAACACTTGTAGAGTGTTGATGTTTTACTTCATTTAGTCATTCTCATGCAAAATGACGTTCACCAAATAGAAATTTGACAATGAATGGTTTGAGAATGGAATGAATCAACATCTGGATCTGGATGTGAATGGTTGTTTAGTTCCTACTGGCGCTGACTGCCAGGTGCCAGGCTCCCAGGTGTGACGCAGGAGAAGCAGCGACACTAACGAACCTTTTTCCCAGCAAGACGACAACACGTCTCAGACTTTGGTCCACGTGCAAAAGCGAAAGAAAAAAAAGGGATGTGAATCTTTTCTTCTCCATTTTGCTGTCTGCCAGCGTTCATCCCACACTGCACCGTCTGAGGGCCCGCCGTCTGCAGAGATGTCCATCGCTGCCCCTCCCCCTCCCTTCCTCTTCTTGCTTCCGCTTCCCGCCCCACCGTGATGAATGGCGTTGCCAAGGGCCGGGGTCGCCTTCGCCGCTATTCTCTTTGTGACGGCGAGGAATGGAGGAAGTCAACGGCACACAAAACCACTCTTGTCGTGAGGAGGAAATGGACCTTTAAGTCCGGCTGAAAAGTGCCTTTAAATGGCTCCGCATCGGTCACTGGGGCCTGAGCAGTGGAGCAAGCCCCGCAAGGGCACGATTTAATTTGCTGTTTTTTTCTTCTATACGTTTGGACACCTTCTGGAGGCCCCTAACATCCCAAAAGTCCCCATGTTTATATGTTTGGACACCTTCAGGAGGCCCCTAACATACCAAAAGTCCCCATGTTTATACGTTTGGACACCTTCTGGAGGCCCCTAACATACCAAAAGTCCCCATGTATATACGTTTGGACGCCTTCTGGAGGCCCCTAACATGCACCAAAAGTCCCCATATTTAAATGTTTGGATGCCTACTGGAGGCCCCTAACATACCAAAAGTCCCTATGTTTATATGTTTGGACGCCTTCTGGAGGCCCCTAACATGCACCAAAAGTCACCATGTTTATACATTTGGATGCCTTCTGGAGGCCCTGAACATGCACCAAAAGTCCCCATGTTTATATGTTTGGACACCTTCTGGAGGCCCCTAACATACCAAAAGTCACCATGTTTATACATTTGGACGCCTCCTGGGGGCCCCTAACATGCACCAAAAGTCTCCATATTTAAATGTTTGGACGCCTTCTGGAGGCCCCTAACATACCAAAAGTCCCTATGTTTTATGTTTGGACGCCTTCTGGAGGCCCCTAACATGCACCAAAAGTCCCTATATTCACACATTTAGACGCCTTCTGAAAGCCCTAAACATGCACCAAAAGTCCACATGTTTATAAGTTTAGAGGCCTTCTGGAGGCCCCTAACATACCAAAAGTCCCTATGTTTTATGTTTGGACGCCTTCTGGAGGCCCCTAACATGCACCAAAAGTCCCTATATTCATACATTTGGACGCCTTCTGAAAGCCCTAAACATGCACCAAAAGTCCCCATGTTTATAAGTTTAGAGGCCTTCTGGAGGCCCCTAACATACCAAAAGTCCCTATGTTTTATGTTTGGACGCCTTCTGGAGGCCCCTAAAATGCACCAAAAGTCACCATGTTTATACATTTGGACGCCTTCTGAAAGCCCTAAACATGCACCAAAAGTCCCCATGTTTATAAGTTTAGAGGCTTTCTGGAGGCCCCTAACGTACCAAAAGTCTGCATATTTATACAGTACGTTTGGACGCCTTCTGAAGGCCCCTAACATGCACCAAAGTCCCTATATTCATACGTTTGGATGCTTTCTGGAGGACCCTAACACAGTGGTCCCCAACCACCGGGCCGCGGCCCAGTACTGGTCCGTGGATCGATCGGTACCGGGCCGCACAAGAAATTAAAAAAAATAAATAATAATAATTTTCATTTTTTAAATTTTTTTATTAAATCAACATAAAAAACACAAGATACACTTACAATTAGTGCACCAACCCAAAAAACCTCCCTCCCCCATTCACACTCATTCGCACAAAAGGGTTGTTTATTTCTGTTATTAATATTTCTGGTTCCTACATTATATATCAATATAGATCAATACAGTCAGCAGGGATACAGTCCGTAAGCACACATGATTGTATTTTTTTATGACAAAAAAAAAAAAAGTTTTAATTTTCAAGCATTGACCGGTCCGCAGTTACAAAAAGGTTGGGGACCACTGCCCTAACATACCAAAAGTCCCCATATTTATACATTTGGACACCTTCTGGAGGCCCCTAACATACCAAAAGTCCCCATGTTTATATGTTTGGACACCTTCTGGTGGCCCCTAACATGCACCAAAAGTCCCCATGTTTATATGTTTGGACGCCTTCTGGTGGCCCCTAACATGCACCTAAAGTCCCCATGTTTATATGTTTGGACGCCTTCTGGAGGCCCCTACATACTAAAAGTCTCCATGTTTGGACGCCTTATGGAGGCCCCTACATAGTAAAAGTCCCCAGTTTCGCGTATCAACACAAAAATCACGGGAGACGTCTATCGTGACAAGACGCACGTAAATTGCCTCAGGAATCCATACCTGAAAACGAACAGGAAGTCGGCCATCTTGATTTTCGTCTGCCATCTTTCGCCGAAAAAAGGGGTTGTACTTTAACTAACTCCTCCTAAGGACTTTGACCAAATGAGTCGTGGTTAAAATTACAAATACTACACATATAGGCGATGATAAATTACAGGAAAAAAATTCCTACGCCATAAGATGTGGGCGTGGCATGGCGCCCAACTTTACTCCGATGGTTTTTGGCCATTTTTCAGCCAAAAAAAGGGTCGTACTTTAACAAACTCCTCCTAAGGACTTTGACCAAATGAGTCGTGGTTAAAATGACACATACTACACATATAGGCGATGATAAACTGCGGACAAAAGTATCCTACGCCATAAGATGTGGGCGTGGCATGGCACCAAACTTTGCTCCTATTATTCGCCACACAACGTGAAACGTTAACAACTCGGCTCCACAAATTCAGATCTTGATCCTATTTGGTAGAAATGATGACGATGACACCCTAAAGTGCCCGATGGGTCAGCACCTGTTTCTACCTACTCGTAGTGGGCGTAGACGAGCAGCGAAAACTGCCTCACGCCATCACCAAACTAACTTTCATTACTGCACTTTACGTGTAATAAACTGACAAGTGATAATTAATTGCAAAAAATGGGTGTGGCATGGCGCCAAACTTGGATCTGATGGTTCAACACAAAACACGACAAGGTAATAACTCGGTTTCACAAGTTCAGATCTTGGTTATAATTGGTAGACATGAGGATGACAGTCTGAAGTGGCTTTATTTTATTTTAATTTAAGTTAATTATTTATATTTTACATGGCCTACAAGAATAAGGACCGGGAGACAAATTAATTCCATTTAAAACCTAAAATGTAACTTCCTCTGATTATACTCCCTCAGCTGTCAAGGAAAGGAAATGTCAACACAAACATGGAAAACACTCTAAAATCCCATTGAACACTTAACAATAAATGATAAATAAATAAATGATAAATGGGTTGTACTTGTATAGCGCTTTTCTACCTTCAAGGTACTCAAAGCGCTTTGACACTACTTCCACATTTACCCATTCACACACACATTCACACACTGATGGAGGGAGCTGCCATGCAAGGCGCTAACCAGCACCCATCAGGAGCAAGGGTGAAGTGTCTTGCTCAGGACACAACGGACATGACGAGGTTGGTACTAGGTGGGGATTGAACCAGGGACCCTCGGGTCGCGCACGGCCATTCTTCCACTGCGCCACGCCGTCCCCATAATAATAAACTCTTCAAATGAAGGTGCAAAAATAAGGAATATGTTTACAATTAAGTGTAAGAAAAAATTGTGAAAATATAAACATAGGGAAACCTGAGAAGAACTATTTTCTGC
This sequence comes from Nerophis lumbriciformis, assembly GCF_033978685.3. NCBI lineage: Eukaryota > Metazoa > Chordata > Actinopteri > Syngnathiformes > Syngnathidae > Nerophis > Nerophis lumbriciformis. The sequence goes on along the minus strand of NC_084570.2, from coordinate 36,608,836 downwards.
AGGTTTAGTGCCAGGAAGTTATAGCTGTGCTCTAAAGGGTGAGTTAAGGTGGTGTGGTATAAGCGCTCTTGCCCTGCATCATGTACAGACTACATTGGTCTGACTACGGTCCCTTTGAAAACATCCAAAAACGGACTTTTCCACTTTTAACCACAAATTCTTCATTTTGACTTCCTCTTCTCACTCCATGCAAAGAATCAACTGCCAGACAAGTTAGGTTGCGCTCGCAGGGCTCCTTAGTTACGCCTGGTTGCTAGGAGCCTTGATTGTATTCACCTGCATCTGTTTAGCGATCAGTAGACCTCCGAGTCCAGCGTGTTTCACACACGGACCTCCTCTTCGCCCCACCTTTGGACTTGTTTCAGGGACGCCTGGAATCCGTCCCTTAAGGGGGGGGGGGGGGTACTGTCATGACCGGCCCCTTCCGGTCGTGCCTGTGTTGTTTTTGTTTTGATTCTCCTATGTTTGCTTGTTAGTTTGCGTTCTCTGCGCTCCTTAGATACGCCTGGTGGCTACGAGCATTGATTGTAATCACCTGCTGCAGGCCTACCGGTAATTGAAATTAAATTTAACAGTGAAAAAAAAAAGGTTTTAAAAAGAGCAACAAAACGTAATGTAATGAGAAAAAGCTGACATTTTGATTGTAATAACTAATACTAATCCACTTTGCGATCCAAATAAGTTGCTAAAAAGCGTGTGCAATCTGTAAAAATGTGTGTGACATTAATTAGCGTGTAGATATGTGCCAATTTTTGTGAAAAAGTACTTTTAATGTGTGATTAATGTCTTTTAATGCCTATTTATTTTTAATCCTCAGGCTGACAAGCGGCTAGCAGCTAATTTTGTGTCTCCACACACAGTTTATCACTGGAGGATGACACCATAAACATGTTAGACAGCAATGAATAAGTGCTTAGTAACATTCAAAGAGCGTAGATTGATGTTGCTCTATTTTTGTTTTGTCAAAGTTACAACATTTCAGAAGAACACAAATGTCCACTGCAGAGGACGCAGTTTTTGTAAGGAGCATGTTGATAAAAAAAAGTCACCTTTGCCTAATGAGGGTTACAAAAGAGTTGCGTTCCAACAGGAGAGCGTGGCTATCCTCGCCAAGCAAACCTGCGTGCTTTTGTTGGGGAACAATGACGGCAGCCATCACAAGGCCGAGGGTCGCGTTGAGAACCGGACTGAAAGGTTCTTTGTTGCCGCGACAACCCCCACGACCCCCCTTGTCACCACATCTGTGCAGCACATTGAGAAGCCAGAGGGTGTCATTTTTGTATTTTATAATACAAATATGGAAAAAAAAACATATACAAAAGGGAAAAAAGGTGCAAAACAAGTGTCATGAAAACATAAAAATAAAACATAAAAATATAATATATAATCTGAAAGTTGATCTGAGATGGAAGTATTGAAACTAAAACAAACAATGAATCAAAATCAATATTGTTATTTCTGCTTTTTTTTGGTGAAAATATTGCATATTTTGCGTGTTTGCCATATAAAAAAAGGGCATAAAACATGAAAATAATAAAAACTTAAAACCTGAAAGTTGATCTTGAGATGCAAGAATTGAATATGAATTAAAAAAAAATAAAAATAAAAAAATAAAAAAATAAAAATTATATATATAATATATATATATATATATATATATATATACATATACACATACACGTATAACATATATATATATATATTATATATATACACACAATATATATACATATATATACAGTACATATATACATAAATACATATATATACAAACATACATATACATAAATACATACATATACTGTATATACATATATATAAATACGTACATATACTGTATATACATACATACATACATACATACATACATATACATATACATATATATACAGTATTAGATGTTAACTTTTTCTTTAGCTAATTTTACATGCATGCACTTCATAGTTATTTAACTCGGCACTTGACGTGTGCTAACTGTTAACATGCTAACGTTAGCATTTAAGTTTGGATTGCGCAACCACAGCGGCTTGCACATTTCAGCATCCACACGCAATTACTCCCAAAAATTGATATTGTATTTTTTTTTGTGCGTCGTGTTGTAATCCGGGACGTGTTCATTCGGTCTTTGGAATGTGTCAATACACAAAGAAGCCGACAAGATGGTTCCGCTGCAGTTCTTCACCGCCGCTGCCTCACCACTTCCCCCGACTGTTGTGCAAGAGCGCGTTCTCACAGAAATCGAGAAGCGGTGCGGACACGACGTGTGGCGATTATCGAGCACATGATGAGGAGCATTGACAGAAAGTAGGTCAGTGGAACATCACCACGGTTAGAAGACAATGTGAACACCTTTGATATCAGCTCTGCATCAACAAGTAGTCATTAGATATTTATCATTGGTACATGGAGGGCGTGGTTTCATGACGAGGTGTTGGCGCGAGCACACACCTACGCGGGTTTATTTCCGCCAACAGGAAGTGAGGGGGGGAGCAATGGCTGCGACGCGAGCAGGCGGACGTGGAGACAACAAACAGCAAGCAGGAAGTGAAGCCTCTGTGCCAACCAAAGAGGAAGTCTTGAAAAGACTCAAATGCTCACAACGACCCCACTTTGTCACTTTTGGGGTCCTGTTTGGCTCTTCCTCTTCCTCCCCCGATAATGACCAGGGGCCTGAATCTTTGGGCACCGAACCATTCCATCCGATTCGATTCAGAGTCGATTCTTGATGACACACCATTCTCCATTCAAACCGATTATAAGAATGTATTATTTGGTCAAATAAATGAACATGATTATTTTTCAAAACAGGTTAGAAAAACTTTTTTAAATTGATATATATATACATATATATACAAACCCCGTTTCCAAATGAATTGGGAAATTGTGTTAGATGTAAATATAAACAGAATACAATGATTTGCAAATCCTTTTCAACCCATATTCAATTTAATGCACTACAAAGACAAGATATTTGATGTTCAAACTCAAACTTTATTTTTTTTTTGCAAATAATAATCAACTTAGAATTTCATGGCTGCAACACGTGCCAAAGTAGTTGGGAAAGGGCATGTTCACCACTGTGTTACAAGGCTTTTCCTTTTAACAACACTCAGTAAACGTTTGGGAACTGAGGAGACACATTTTTGAAGCTTCTCAGGTGGAATTCTTTCCCATTCTTGCTTGATGTACAGCTTAAGTTGTTCAACAGTCCGGGGGTCTCCGTTGTGGTATTTTAGGCTTCATAATGCGTCACACATTTTCAATGGGAGACAGGTCTGGACTACAGGCAGGCCAGTCTAGTAACCGCACTCTTTTACTATGAAGCCACGTTGATGTAACACGTGGCTTGGCATTGTCTTGCTGAAATAAGCAGGGGCGCCCATGGTAACGTTGCTTGGATGGCAACATATGTTGCTCCAAAACCTGTATGTACCTTTCAGCATTAATGGCGCCTTCACAAATGTGTAAGTTACCCATGTCCTGGGCACTAATACACCCCCATACCATCACAGATGCTGGCTTTTCAACTTTGCGCCTAGAACAATCCGGATGGTTCTTTTCCTCTTTGGTCCAGAGGACACGACGTCCACAGTTTCCAAAAACAATTTGAAATGTGGACTCGTCAGACCACAGAACACTTTTCCACTTTGTATCAGTCCATCTTAGATGAGCTCAGGCCCAGCGAAGCCGACGGCGTTTCTGGGTGTCGTTGATAAACGGTTTTTGCCTTACATAGGAGAGTTTTAACTTGCACTTACAGATGTAGCGACCAACTGTAGTTACTGACAGTGGGTTTCTGAAGTGTTCCTGACCCCATGTGGTGATATCCTTTACACACTGATGTCGCTTGTTGATGCAGTACAGCCTGAGGGATCGAAGGTCACGGGCTTAGCTGCTTACATGCAGTGATTTCTCCAGATTCTCTGAACCCTTTGATGATATTACGGACCGTAGATGGTAAAATCCCTAAATTCCTTGCAATAACTGGTTGAGAAAAGTCTTTCTTAAACTGTTCAACAATTTGCTCACGCATTTTTTGACAAAGTGGTGACCCTCGCCCCATCCTTGTTTGTGAATGACTGAGCATTTCATGGAATCTACTTTTATACCCAATCATGGCACCCACCTGTTCCCAATTTGCCTATTCACCTGTGGGATGTTCCAAATAAGTGTTTGATGAGCATTCCTCAACTTTATCAGTATTTATTGCCATCTTTCCCAACTTCTTTGTCACGTGTTGCTGGCATCAAATTGATTATTTGCACACAAAAAAAAAGTTTATCAGTTTGAATATCAAATATGTTGTCTTTGTAGCATATTCAACTGAATATGGGTAGAACATGATTTGCAAAATCATTGTATTCTGTTTATATTTACATCTAACACAATTTCCCAACCCATATGGAAACGGGGTTTGTATATATATATATATATACACATATATATATATATATATATATATATATATATATATATATATATATACACACATACATACATACATACATACATACATGTATATATATATATACATACATACATACATGTATGTATGTATGTATATATATACACACATATATATACACATGTATATATATATATATATATACATATATATATATATACAAAAATACATACATACATACACACACACACATATGAATGACATGGAGAATGAGTCGTTTTTGCTTGATCATTAAAAACACTACACCATTTACAAATGAAAACAAACAAATAAAAATAATCTGGTTCTTGAGAAGCCAGGACAATATTTAATGTTTTTTCTACCAAGGGAAGTTTTATTTTCAACTAGGTTCAAATATTTCAGTGTGTGTATGAGTACTTTTACATTGATATTAATGATAGCCTTGATATGAAATGTTCAAACTGTTACATCCCTACCTACTCTAGCTAGATGTCAACATGGGATGGGGACACCCCGAGTAAAGTGCTACTTCCTGCATGCTAACTGTACTCCATGTCAAGTATGATCTCATGAGTGCCAGGGTCAGACTCTTAATAACACTTCATCAGGCCCAAAGAGGAGTCAGACTGGAAGGTGTGAAGAGCCAGATGGGCCATATGCTGGTGTCTGTGTGTGTGCCTGTGTGTGTGTGTGTGTAGCCTTGGCCTTGCGCTGGCTTCACTGGACGCTGGGCAAAGGAGCCCGCTGCCCTCACGTCTGCCATGACAGCCTTCAATACGCTTGTTTGACCTTTAGTGTCATCATGGAGATGCTAATTGACAGCCACCGTCTTCACTTTAACGCCACTGAAGTACAGCGGCTAATACTCATTGATTACATTATATATATATATACATCCATCCATCCATTTTCTACCGCTTATTCCCTTTGGGGTCGCTGGAGCCTATCTCAGCTACAATCGGGCGGAAGGCGGGGTACACCCTGGACAAGTCGCCACCTCATCGCAGGGCCAACACAGATAGACAGACAACATTCACACACTAGGGCCAATTTAGTGTTGCCAATCAACTTATCCCCAGATGCATGTCTTTGGAGGTGGGAAGAAGCCGGAGTACCCGGAGGGAACCCACGCAGTCACGGGGAGAACATGCAAACTCCACACAGAAAGATCCCGAGCCCGGGATTGAACCCAAGACTACCGTACTCAGGACCTTCGTATTGTGAGACAGATGCACTAACCCCTCTGCCACCGCACATACCGTATTTTCCGCACTATAAGGCGCACCTAAAAACCACAAATTTTCTCAAAAGCTGACAGTGCGCCTTATAACCCGGTGCGCTTTATATATGGATAAATATTAAGATTCATTTTCATAAAGTTTCGGTCTCGCAACTTCGGTAAACAGCCGCCATCTTTTTTCCCGGTAGAACAGGAAGCGCTTCTTCTTCTACGCAAGCAACCGCCAAGGTAAGCACCCGCCCCCATAGAACAGGAAGCGCTTCTTCTTCTACTGTAAGCAACCACCCGCCCGCGTAGAAGAAGAAAAAGCGCGCGGATATCGCCGTACGTTTCATTTCCTTTGTGTGTTTACATCTGTAAAGACCACAAAATGGCTCCTACTAAGCGACAGGTATCCGGTTCATGAAAAGACGCAATCTCTCCATCCGCACACGGATTACTATTTCACAGCAACTGATATTCCTGTGAACCGCACTGTGGATACAACGGGAGCACGTACGGTGAATATTCGCACCACAGGGAATGAGAAGTCATCCTTCACTGTGGTTCTAGCTTGCCATGCTAATGGCCAGAAACTTCCACCAATGGTGATATTCAAAAGGAAGACCTTGCCAAAAGAGACCTTTCCAGCCGGCGTCATCATAAAAGCTAACTCGAAGGGATGGATGAAGAAAAGATGAGCGAGTGGTTAAGGTAAGTTTAAGTTTACGCGAAGAGGCCGGGTGGCTTTTTTCACGCAGCTCTGTCCATGTTGATATACGTATGTTTGTGATTGCACATTTGCGTACATTTTGGGAGTGAACAGAGTTGTTAGAACGCTGGTTTTTAATATATTATTAAAGTTTGACTGACCTATCTGACTGTTTTTTTGACATTCCTTTAGCGCAGTTAGATGCGGCTTACAACACGGGGCGGCTTATAGGTGGACAAAGTTTTGAAATATGCCGTTCATTGAAGGCGCGGCTTATAACCCAGGGCGCCTTATGGTGCGGAAAATACGGTACATATATACGTACATATTAGGGCTGTGAATCTTTGGGTGTCCCACAATTCGATTCAATATCGATTCTTAGGGTCACGATTCCATTCAAAAATCGATTTTTTTTTTTTTTCTCAATTCAACACGATTTTTGATTCAAAAACGATTTTTTTCCCAATTCAAAACGATTCTCTATTCATTCAATACATAGGATTTCAGCAGGATCTACCCCAGTCTGCTGACATGCAAGCAGAGTAGTAGATTTTTGTAAAAAGCTTTTATAATTGTAAAGGACAATGTTTTATCAACTGATTGCAATAATGTACATTTGTTTTAACTATTAAATGAACCAAAAATATGACTTATTTTATCTTTGTGAAAATATTGGACACAGTCTGTTGTCAAGCTTATGAGATGCGATGCAAGTGTAAGCCACTGGGACACTATTGTTCTTTTTTTTAATTTCTTTATAAATGTCTAATGATAATGTCAATGAGGGATTTTTAATCACTGCTATGTTGAAATTGTAACTAATATTGATACTGTTGTTGATAATATTCATTTTTGTTTCACTACTTTTGGTTTGTTCTGTGTCGTGTTTGTGTCTCCTCTCAATTGCTCTGTTTATTGCAGTTCTGAGTGTTGCTGGGTCGGGTTTGGTTTTGGAATTGGATTGCATTGTTATGGTATTGCTGTGTATTGTTTTGTTGGATTGATTAATTTAAAAAAAATAAAAAAATTAATAAAATTAAATTTTAAAAAAATTAAAAAATATCGATTTTTTAAAAATGAGAATCGATTCTGAATCGCACAACGTGAGAATCGATTTTTTCCCACACCCCTAGTACATATGTACAAAAGCCAAAACCAGAGAAGTTGGCACGTTCCATCCATCCATCCATCTTCTTCCGCTTATCCGAGGTCGGGTCGCGAAAGCAGCAGTTGTGTAAATGGTAAATAAAAACAGAACACAATGATTTGCAAATCATTTTTAACTTATATTTACTTGAATAGACTGCAAAGACAAGATATTTAATGTTCCAACTCCACGTCAGTAGGTGGCAGCAGGTAGTTAATTGCTTTGTAAAAGTCGAAATGTGTCGGGTGAGGCGAGGATGGTTTGTTGTGATCACAATATGCAGGTAAAAATGTATATAATGCTTAAACCAAAAATGAACATAAGGAAAAGGCAATGAAGCATGGGAATGGCTATGCAAAACACAAGTAAAACTGAACTGGCTGCCAAGTAAACAGAAACAGAATGCTGGACGACAACAAAAACTTACTGCGTCCACAAAGTACATCCGTACATGACATGACAATCAACAATGTCCACACAAAGAAGATATCAACAACTTAAATAGCCTTGCTTGCTAACACAAAGCAGGTGCGGGGAATAGCGCTCAAAGGAAGACATGAAACTGCAACAGGAAAACACCAACAAAACAGGAAGGGCCACCAAAATAACAGCGCAAGACAAACACTAAAGCACTACACAAGAGAACACCAACAAACTCAAAATAAGGCACGACGACCTGGTGGAGTTTCATTTTTTAACGTTTTTTGCTGGTGGTGTGCCTCAGAATTTTTACTGAAAAAAAACGTGCCTTGCCTCAAAAGAAGGTTGAAAAACACTGTACTAGACAACTTGTCTTTTAGTAGTAAGTAAACAAACAAAAGCTCCTAATTAGTCTGCTGACATATGCAGTAACATATTGTGTCATTTATCGACCTATTTTGTCAACATTATTAAAGACAAGTGGTAGAAAATGAATTATTAATCTACTTGTTCATTTACTGTTAACATCTGCTTATTTTCTGTTTTAACATGTTATATCTACACTTTTGTGAAAATGTAATAATCACTTATTCTTCTCGTCTGATACTTTACATTAGTTTTGGATGATACCACAAATTTGGGTATCGATCCGATACCAAGTAGTTACAGGATCATACATTGGTCATATTCAAAGTCCTCATGTGTCCAGGGACTTATTTCCTGAGTTTATAAACATAATATACATTTCATAAAAACGAAAGAAGGTGTTTTGCCAAAGAATATCGACAAGATACACTACTGTGCTTGGTATCATTACAGTGGATGTTAGGTGTGGTTCCACCCATGGCGTTTGTTTACATTTTGACGCCGGTGAGCTACGGTGTGTAGTGAAGCATGTTTAGCTATTCCTCGTCCTGCAGTGATAATGATACTTGTAAGAAACTTACTTTATTTGTCGCCATAGAGGCCAGGATTAGTGATTTATAAGTAGCTAAAACACTGCCGACTGGGGCTGGACTTTAGCCGCTAGCTAGCTAGCCATGTCTTAAAGCACCTCTTCCTGAGGGCGTTTCAGTGTTATAACTTCACCTTTATCGTTAGTTTTTAAGCCAAAAATGCGTCCGTTCTCCCTTTTCTGTCCACACACTGCGTCTGCTTGTAAGTGCTCCGTGTGTGTGCGCTGCCGAACATGCTCCTCTGCTCGTAAAACCAGCAATGTCACGACGTGACGACAACGGAGGGGTGGCGGACCGGTACTTTTTTGAGGCGGTATAGTACCGAATATGATTCATTAGTATCGCGGTACTATACCAATACCGGTATACCGTACAACCCTAATACAGTATATACATACACACACACAATTTTTTTCTCCTCCAACACTGGAAGTAGTTTCCCAGGAAGTGTTTGGTAGAGATCCTTTAGAACTGCCATTGGTTCCCACAAGAAGTGTTAGTATGCAGGTTGTCCAGTCACACTCTTCCCAGTCAGCAGCCTCACACTCGCTGTTCCCATCCGCATCCAAACAATGCGGCCTTTAATGCTCCCTCAGGGGCACTCCGGGGTGGACATGGCATGAGTAAATACATGAAGAAGTCCTCCTCTTCAGCGGACCAAGGTGGACCTCGTCCACCCTGCAGCCATCATTCCCACTAACATCTCCACTCAGGAAGCACTTTGGCTTCAAGCCTTTGTCCAGAAACACAACACACAAGTCTTCTTTGGATGTTGCTACGCCGCACACACCCCAACTCACCATGAATGGGTGATGAAATGATGACGATGATGATGACGATGATGAACATGATTCTGACGAACATAATGATTATGAACACACACTGATTGTCACGACTCAAGATTTAGCATTCACGCTTTTTCCTTCCTGTTGGGCGCATGCTAACGCTGTCATTCTGCACAAAGCCTGTAAAAGTCCTCACTAACACGACATCGAACACTCAGGAAGTAGAGAAAGTGCTTGTGAAGTCCATGAACTGATCATTAAATACGTAAACATGAGTCATGAAATAAATAAACATCACAAAATATAAAAATTGGTTTTGAAAAAAAACAAAACATGGTCTTGAAACTAAAAAAAAGTCATTCAAGTATCTCAATGAAATAAAGAAACTGGTCGTGATATAAAAAAGTTGTTAAATATTAATTGGTCAGGAAAATATGTCTTCTTACAAAAAAACCCTTTAAATCTGTCCGGAAATCCATTTTAACAAATGCTGTAATCATAACATAATTTTTTTTTTTGAGAGAGAGAAACAATCACATATGTTGAGAAATATATTGTATATATTGGTTTTTAGATCAATGCATAACATTGATAATTCGAATCAAATAAACTGGTGATGAAAAAATTAAAAGTTACAAAATAAATAATGAGGTCCCAAACTTAGTTAAATAAATAAATGATAAATGGGTTGTACTTGTATAGCGCTTTTCTACCTTCAAGGTACTCAAAGCGCTTTGACACTACTTCCACATTCACCCATTCACACACACATTCACACACTGATGGCGGGAGCTGCCATGCAAGGCGCTAACCAGCAGCCATCAGGAGCAAGGGTGAAGTGTCTTGCTCAGGATACAACGGACATGACGAGGTTGGTACTAGGTGGGGATTGAACCAGGGACCCTCGGGTTGCGCACGGCCACTCTCCCACTGTTATTCATCCATCCATCTTCTTCCGCTTATCCGAGGTCGGGTCGCGGGGGCAGCAGCCTAAGCAGGGAAGCCCAGACTTCCCTCTACCCAGCCACTTCGTCCAGCTCTTCCCGGGGGATCCCGAGGCGTTCCCAGGCCAGCCGGGAGACATAGTCTTCCCAACGTGTCCTGGGTCTTCCCCGTGGCCTCCTACCGATCGGACGTGCCCTAAACACCTCCCTAGGGAGGCGATCGGGTTGCATCCTGACCAGATGCCCGAACCACCTCATCTGGCTCCTCTCGATGTGGAGGAGCAGCGGCTTTACTTTGAGCTATACATATATATATATATATATATATATATATATATATATATATATATATATATATATATACATACATATACATATACATATATATATATATATATATATATATATATATATATATAGTCATGTAATTAAGAAACACTTGAATTGTACTTCAATTGAAAATGCGTCGGGAAATAAATAAAACGTGTTGTGAATTATATAAAAGGATGAAGGAAATAAGGAAATTGATGATGAAATACAAATATGATTTAATATACAAAACGGTCATGAATAAAAGAGACACGTAGATCGCCGTGAAACAAATCCGTCATGAATCGGAGAATCGTGTGATGAAATCAATAAATAAAAATAAGTCATTAAAATATCTAATCGGTTATGAAATAAAGAAACTGGTTGTGATATACAATGAATAAAAACATATACAAATCAGCCATGGCATAAATTGGTCATAAAAATATATATTTTTAAAAGGTCATTAGACATCTACAATCGGTTCGGAAATATATTTTATAAAATGCGGTAATATTATTCTAATACATGTTCGAGGGTGATTTAATCACATTTGTCGAGGAACATACTGTATATATTGATCATTTGATGAATTAATTCAAAATTAAAGAAACGAGTGATGAAATGAATAAAAAGTTCATGAAACAAATAAGCTCCTCTCTGAGCTGCCACCTTATCGTGGTAGAGGAGTTTGCGTGTCCCAATGATCCTAGGAGCTATGTTGTCCGGGGGCTTTCATGCCCCCTGGTAGGGTCTCCCAAGACAAACAGGTCCTAGGTGAGGGATCAGACAAAGAGCAGCTCGAAGACTTCTATGGGAATGAATCAACAAAGACTCAGATTTCCCTCGCCCGGACGCGGGTCACCGGGGCCCCCCTCTGGAGCCAGGCCCGGAGTTGGGGCACGATGGCGAGCGCCTGGTGGCCGGGCCTGTCCCCATGGGGCCCGGCCGGGCACAGCCCGAAGAGGCAACGTGGGTCACTCCTCCAATGGGCTCACCACTCATGGGAGGGGCCATAGAGGTCGGGTGCATTGTGAGCTGCGCGGCAGCCGAAGGCAGGGCACTTGGTGGTCCGATCCTCGGCTACATAAGCTAGCTCTTGGGACGTGGAACGTCACCTCGCTGGGGGGGAAGGAGCCTGAGCTAGTGCGCGAGGTAGAGAAGTTTCGGCTAGATATAGTCGGACTCACCTCGACGCACAGCAAGGGCTCTGGAACCAGTTCTCTCGAGAGGGGTTGGACTCTCTTCCACACTGGCGTTGCACGCAGTGAGAGGCGACGAGCTGCGGTAGCAATTCTTGTTGCCCCCCGGCTCAAAACCTGCACGTTGGAGTTCAACCCGGTGGACGAGAGGGTAGCCTCCCTCCGCCTTCGGGTGGGGGGATGGGTCCTGACTGTTGTTTGTGCTTACGCACCAAACAGCAGTTCAGAGTACCCACCCTTTTTGGATGCACTCGAGGGAGTACTGGAAAGTGCTCCCCCGGGTGATTCCCTTGTCCTACTGGGTGACTTCAACGCTCATGTTGGCAACGACAGTGAAACCTGGAGAGGCGTGATTGGGAAGAATGGCCGCCCTGATCTGAACCCGAGTGGTGTTTTGTTAGTGGACTTTTGTGCTCGTCACAGATTGTCCATAACAAACACCATGTTCAAACATAAGGGTGTCCATATGTGCACTTGGCACCAGGACAGCCTAGGCCGCAGTTCCATGATTGACTTTGTAGTTGTGTCATCGGATTTGCGGCCTCATGTTTTGGACACTCGGGTGAAGAGAGGGGCGGCGCTTTCTACCGATCACCACCTGGTGGTGAGTTGGCTGCGATGGTGGGGGAGGATGCCGGACAGACCTGGCAGGCCCAAACGCATTGTGAGGGTCTGCTGGGAACGTCTGGCAGAGTCTCCTGTCAGAGAGAGTTTCAATTCCCACCTCCGGAAGAACTTTGAACATGTCACGAGGGAGGTGCTGGACATTGAGTCCGAGTTGACCATGTTCCGCGCCTTTATTGTCGAGGCGGCTGATTGGAGCTGTGGCCGCAAGGTAGTTGGTGCCTGTCGTGGCGGTAATCCTAGAACCCGTTGGTGGACACCGGCGGTGAGGGATGCCGTCAAGCTGAAGAAGGAGTCCTATCGGGTTCTTTTGGCTCATAGGACTCCGGAGGCAGCGGACAGGTACCGACAGGCCAAACGGTGTGCAGCTTCAGCGGTCGCAAAGGCAAAAACTCGGACATGGGAGGAGTTCGGGGAAGCCATTGAAAACGACTTCCGGACGGCTTCGAAGCGATTCTGGACCACCATCCGCCGCCTCAGGAAGGGAAAGCAGTGCACTGTCAACACCGTGTATGGTGCGGATGGTGTTCTGCTGACCTCGACTGCGGATGTTGTGGATCGGTGGAGGGAATACTTCGAAGACCTCCTCAATCCCACCAACACGTCTTCCTATGTGGAAGCAGTGCCTGGGGAATCTGTGGTGGGCTCTCCTATTTCTGGGGCTGAGGTTGCTAAAAAGCTCGTCGGTGGCAAGGCCCCGGGGGTGGATGAGATCCGCCCGGAGTTCCTTAAGGCTCTGGATGCTGTGGGGCTGTCTTGGTTGACAAGACTCTGCAGTATCGCGTGGACATCGGGGGCGGTACCTCTGGATTGGCAGACCGGGGTGGTGGTTCCTCTCTTTAAGAAGGGGAACCGGAGAGTGTGTTCCAACTATCGTGGGATCACACTCCTCAGCCTTCCCGGTAAGGTTTATTCAGGTGTACTGGAGAGGAGGCTACGCCGGATAGTCGAACCTCGGATTCAAGAGGAACAGTGTGGTTTTCGTCCTGGACGTGGAACTGTGGACCAGCTCTATACTCTCAGCAGGATCCTTGAGGGTGCATGGGAGTTTGCCCAACCAGTCTACATGTGCTTTGTGGACTTGGAGAAGGCATTCGACCGTGTCCCTCGGGAGGTCCTGTGGGGAGTGCTCAGAGAGTATGGGGTATCGGACTGTCTGATTGTGGCTGTCCGCTCCCTGTACGATCAGTGTCAGAGCTTGGTCCGCATTTCCGGCAGTAGGTCGGACACGTTTCCAGTGAGGGTTGGACTCCGCCAAGGCTGCCCTTTGTCACCGATTCTGTTCATAACTTTTATGGACAGAATTTCTGGGCGCAGTCAAGGCGTTGAGGGGATCTGGTTTGGTGGCTGCAGGATTAGGTCTCTGCTTTTTGCGGCTGATGTGGTCCTGATGGCTTCATCTGGCCAGGATCTTCAGCTCTTGCTGGATCGGTTCGCAGCTGAGTGTGAAGTGACTGGGATGAGAATCAGCACCTCCAAGTCCGAGTCCATGGTTCTCACCCGGAAAAGGGTGGAGTGCCATCTCCAGGTTGGGGAGGAGACCCTGCCCCAAGTGGAGGAGTTCAAGTACCTAGGAGTCTTGTTCACGAGTGGGGGAAGAGTGGATCGTGAGATCGACAGGCGGATCGGTGCGGCATCTTCAGTAATGCGGACGCTGTATCGATCCGTTGTGGTGAAGAAGGAGCTGAGCCGGAAGGCAAAGCTCTCAATTTACCGGTCGATCTACGTTCCCATCCTCACCTATGGTCATGAGCTTTGGGTTATGACCGAAAGGACAAGATCACGGGTACAAGCGGCCGAAATGAGTTTCCTCCGCCGGATGGCGGGGCTCTCCCTTAGAGATAGGGTGAGAAGCTCTGCCATCCGGGAGGAGCTCAAAGTAAAGCCGCTGCTCCTCCACATCGAGAGGAGCCAGATGAGGTGGTTCGGGCATCTGGTCAGGATGCCACCGAACGCCTCCCTAGGGAGGTGTTTAGGGCACGTCCAACCGGTAGGAGGCCACGGGGAAGACCCAGGACATGTTGGGAAGACTATGTCTCCCGGCTGGCCTGGGAACGCCTCGGGATCCCCCGGGAGGAGCTGGACGAAGTGGCTGGGGAGAGGAAAGTCTGGGCTTCCCTGCTTAGGCTGCTGCCCCCGCGACCCGACCTCGGATAAGCAGAAGAAGATGGATGGATGGATGAAACAAATAAGGAGGTCCCAAACTGAATTATGCCATCATATATAAAAACGGTCAATAAATTAAAAAAAACCTTGAATTCTATTTGAATTGACAATGAATGTGTTACAATTAGTTGTGAAATATATAAAATGAATAAGGAAACAAGGAAATTGGTGATGAAATACAAATACAATTTAATATTTAAAATGGCCATGAATGAAAGAAAATGTAAGCGGAAAAAGAAGGATGGATGAATGGATTTTGTAAAATACATAAAAGGATTAAGTAAAAAAGGAAGTTGGTGATAAAATGTAAATATTTAAATATATGAAACTGTCATGAATTAAAGAAACGTGGAGATTTCTGTGAAAGAAATCCCTCATGAAACAGAGAAGCCTGTGATGCAATAAATTGGCCATGAAAAGGTAATTCAAATAATTGGTTAAGAAATAAAGATATATAAACAAGTCCTTAAATCAGCCATGACGTAAATTGGTCATGATTTTAAAACATTTTTTTAAAGGTTATCAAACATCTAATAAATGGGTTGTGAAATATATATTTGAAAAATGTGGTAGTATTGATCTCAGCATTTTTTGGGTGAAATAACATTTTTGTTGAGAACTATACTGTATATATTAATCATTCCATGAATACATAACATCGATAATTAAAATGAAACAAACTGGTGATGAAATAAATAAGGAGGTCCTAAACTTAAATATGTTATTATATAAAAACATTAGTCATGAAATTAAAAAACCCTTGAAGTGTATTCAATTGAAAATGAATTTGTTGTGAAAAAAATAAAATGTGTTATGAAATACATAACATGGTGATTAAATAAACAAAGTACAGGTCAGGAAATAAGGAAATTGGTGATGAAGTACAAATAAATAAAAATATACAAAATGGTCATGAATTAAAGATATATGTAAATAAACATTAATAGTTGTGATCAAATAAATTGTCCATTAGATGTTATAATTGGCCATGAAAGAAGTAAACTACATTAATTGTCTGAATTTGTCATTAAATACGTAAAAGTGTCATAAAATAAATACATTAGGACTGTGGCCTCAAAATCAAATATTAATAGAAGTGTTTCACCATGTGATGTCATGTGAAGTGTCATGTGTCATGTGTCATGTGATGTGTCATGTGATGTGCCATGTCATGTGTCATGTCATGTGCCATGTCATGTGCAATGTCATGTGTCATGTCATGTGTCATGTCATGTGTCATATCATGTGTCATGTCATGTGTCATGTCATGTGTCATGTCATGTGTCATGTCATGTGTCATGTGGTGTGTCATGTGATGTGTCATGTGATGTGCCATGTCATGTGTGATGTGTCATGTGGTGTCATGTGATGTGCCATGACATGTGTCATGTGTCATGTTATGTGTCATGTGATGTGCCATGTCATGTGTGATGTGTCATGTGGTGTGTCATGTCATGTGTCATGTGATGTGCCATGACATGTGTCATGTGTCATGTTATGTGTCATGTGATGTGTCATGTGGTGTGTTGTGTGATGTGTCATGTGATGTGTCATGTGATGTGTCATGTGATGTGTCATGTGATGTGCCATGTCATGTGTCATGTCATGTGCCATGTCATGTGCAATGTCATGTGTCATGTCATGTGTCATGTCATGTGTCATATCATGTGTCATGTCATGTGTCATGTCATGTGTCATGTCATGTGTCATGTCATGTGTCATGTCATGTGTCATGTGGTGTGTCATGTGATGTGTCATGTGATGTGCCATGTCATGTGTGATGTGTCATGTGGTGTGTCATGTCATGTGTCATGTGATGTGCCATGACATGTGTCATGTGTCATGTTATGTGTCATGTGATGTGCCATGTCATGTGTGATGTGTCATGTGGTGTGTCATGTCATGTGTCATGTGATGTGCCATGACATGTGTCATGTGTCATGTTATGTGTCATGTGATGTGTCATGTGGTGTGTTGTGTGATGTGTCATGTGATGTGCCATGTCATGTGTGATGTGTCATGTGATGTGTCATGTGATGTGTCATGTGATGTGTCATGTGGTGTGTCATGTGATGTGTCATGTGATGTGCCATGTGTCATGTGATGTGTCATGTGATGTGTCATGTGGTGTGATGTGTCATGTGATGTGTCATGTGATGTGTCATGTGGTGTGTCATGTGGTGTGTCATGTGATGTGCCATGTCATGTGTCATGTCATGTGTCATGTCATGTGCCATGTCATGTGCCATGTCATGTGTCATGTCATGTGTCATGTCATGTGTCATGTCATGTGTCATGTCATGTGTCATGTGATGCGTCGTGTCATGTGATGGGTCGTGTAATGGGTCATGTGATCAGCGTTCCCTTTCTCACCTTCCCTGATTTGACAGAGAAAGAAGTCAAGTCTTATGTAATCTTACACGTCTGCAGAAGGGAAATAAATTGGGGCAAATGACCTTTGACCCCAGAGAGCTAGGCACACACCTGGTTTCACTTAGGAAACAACAAACATTATCGCTTAAAACATACTTGGATTATATGATGATGCTACAGTGTTGATCATGTGACCTGATACTACAGTGTAGATCGTGTGACCTGATACTACAGTGTTGATCGTGTGACCTGATACTACAGTGTCGATCGTGTGACCTGATACTACAGTGTCGATCGTGTGACCTGATGCTACAGTGTCGATCGTGTGACCTGATACTACAGTGTAGATCGTGTGACCTGATACTACAGTGTAGATCATGTGACCTGATACTACAGTGTTGATCATGTGACCTGATACTACAGTGTAGATCGTGTGACCTGATGCTACAGTGTAGATCATGTGACCTGATACTACAGTGTAGATCGTGTGACCTGATACTACAGTGTTGATCATGTGACCTGATACTACAGTGTTGATCATGTGACCTAATGGATGGCAGCAAGGTGGGGCGATGGCGTCGTGGTTGCAGCCGTTCAGACTTGTTCACGTGTAATTCCTCAAATTCCTGCCACAGTCTTGTGCCTCACATAGAATGGCTTACAAACACACGTGACTTAGAAAGAGATGAAGAATAATCATCATCGTTAACTTGAACCATCAGAGCAGATTCCTAACAACAGCAGAGCGCTCCCGTCATGAAAAAGATATTTGACTAGTCTTTGGCAAGTAGATCCTCAATAACAGGAGATCACTTCTGTCATGTAGGGGATCTTTGACCAGTGTTTTTTGGAGTTGATCCTCAAAAACAGCAGAGGATCCTTTTATAGATCTTTGACACATGTTTGTTCAGCAGATCCTCAAAACAGCACAGCACTTCTGTCATTTAAAGAATCTTAGACTAAAATGTTTGCAGTACATCCCTAAAACAGCGAAGGATCATTTTCTAGATCTTTAACTTGTCTTTGTTCAGTAGATCCTCAAAAACAGCAGAACACTTTTGTCATATAGACTATCTTTAACTAGTGTTTTTGCAGTTGGTCCTCAAAAACAGCAGAGGATCCTTTTCTAGATATTTGACATGTTTGTTCAGTAGATCCTCCAAACAGCACAGCACTTCTGTCATTTAAAGAATCTTCGACTAGGGTTTTGCAATTGGTGTTCAAAAACAACAGAGGATCATTTTCTAGATCCTCAAAAACAGGAGATCACTTTTGTCATAAAGAGGATCTTTATGACAAAAGTGCGGTATAGCTCGGTTGGTTGAGCAGCCGTTACAGCAACTTGAGGGTTGCAGGTTCGATCCCCGCTTCCGCTATCCTAGTCACTGCCGTTGTGTCCTTGGGCAAGACACTTTACCCACCTGCTCCCAGTGTCACCCACACTGGTTTAAATGTAACTTACATATTGGCTTTCACTATGTAAAGCGCTTTGAGTCACTAGAGAAAAGCGCTATATAAATATAATTCACTTATCAATTCACTTCATCTTTGACATGTGTTTGTTCAGTAGATCCAACTGATGATCATTTTCTAGATCCTCAAAAACAGAAGATCACTTTTGTCATGAAGAGGATCTTTGACATGTGTTTGTTCAGTAGATCATCAAACACAGCAGAACACTTCTGTCATATAAAGGATCTTTGGCTAGTGTTTTTGCAGTAGATCCCTGAAACAGCAAAGATTGGCTAGTGTTTGCGCAGTAGATCCTCAAAAACAGCAGAACACTTATTTTACAGTCGTGCTCATAAGTTTACATACACTGGGAGAATTTATGATTTCTTGGCCATTCTTCAGAGAATATGAATGATAACACAAAAACCTTTCTTTCACTCATGCTTAATGGTTGTGTGAAGCTATTTATTGGCAAACAACTGTGTTTACTCTTTTTAAATCAAAATGACAAAAGAAAGTACCCAAATGACCCTGATCAAAAGTTGACATCCCCCAGTGACTTTGATCTGACAACATAAACAAAAGTTGACACAAACAGGTTTGAATGGCTAATCAATGTTCCAATCCTCACCTGTGACATGTTTGTTTGTAATTCATGTGTGTGTATAAAAGATCAGTGAGTTTCTGGGCTTCTGACAGACCATTGCATCTTTCATCCAGTGCTGCACAGATGTTTCTGGATTCTGAGTCATGGGGAAGGCAAAATAATTGTCAAAGGATCTGCGAGAAAAGGTAATTGAACTGCATAAAACAGGAAAGGGGTATAAAAAGATATCCAAGGAATTGAGAATGCCAATCAGCAGTGTTCAAACGCTGATTAAGAAGTGAAAAATGAGGGATTCAGGTAGACCAGCAAAGATTTCAGCCACAACTGCCAGGAAAATTGTTCGAGATGCAAAGAAAAATCCACAAATAACTTCAGCTGAAATACAGGACTATCTGAAAAATTGTGGTGTGGCTGTTTCAAGATGCACAATAAGGCAGCACTTGAAGAAAAATGGGCTGCATGGTCGAGTCGCCAGAAGAAAGCCATTTCTGCGCAAATGTCACAAAGTATCCCGCTTACATTACGCCAAACAGCACAGAGACAAGCCTCTAAACTTCTGGAACAAAGTAATTTGGAGTGATGGCTTTCTTCTTGACAAGCATTTTTGCAGTAAGTTTTCAAAAACAGCAGAGTGCTCGCATCTTATAGCGCAGTGGTCCCCAACCACCGGGCCACGGCCCGGTACCGGTCCGTAGATCGATTGGTACCGGGCCGCACAAGAAATAAAAAAAAATAAAAAAATAAAACTTGTTTTTATTTTTTATTAAATCAACATAAAAAACACAAGATACACTTACAGTTAGTGCACCAACCCAAAAAACCTCCCTCCCCCATTTACACTCATTCACACAAAAGGGTTGTTTCTTTCTGTTACTAATATTTCTGGTTCCTACATCATATATCAATATACTGTAGATCAATACAGTCAGCAGGGATACAGTCCGTAAGCACACATGATTGTATTTGTTAATGACAAAAAAAAAAAAAAAAAAATACCATCCCATGATTTTATTAAAAAAAAAAATTTGTTTTTTTAAATTTTATTTTTAATTCTTGTGCGGCCCGGTACCAATCGATCCACGGACCGGTACCGGGCCGTGGCCCGGTTGTTGGGTACCACTGATATAGAGGATCTTTGACGAGCGTTTTTGCAGTAAGTTTTCAAAAACAGCAGAGTGCTCGCGTCATATAGACGATCTTTGACGAGTGTTAGTGCAATAAGTTTTCAAAAACAGCAGAGTGTTTGCCTCATAAAGAGGATCTTTGACAAACGTTTTTTTCCAGTAAGTTTTCAAAAACAGCAGAGTGCTCGAGTCACAAAGGATCTTTGACAAGTGCTTTTGCAGTAACTTTTTAAAAACAGCAGAGTGCTTGTGTCATATAGAGGATCTTTGACGAGTGTTAGTGCAGTAAATTTTTCAAAACAGCAGAGTGCTTGCGTCATATAGAGGATCTTTGACAAGCGTTTTTGCAGTAGGTTTTCAAAAACAGCAGTGTTCGCCTCATATAGAGGACCTTTGACAAGCATTTTTGCAGTAAGTTTTTAAAAACAGCAGAGTGCTCGTGTCATATAGAGGATCTTTGACGAGCGTTAGTGCAGTAAGTTTTTAAAAACAGCAGAGTGCTCATGTCATGTAGAGGATCTTTGACAAGCGTTTTTCCAGTAAGTTTTTAAAAACAGCAGAGTGCTTGCGTCATATAGAGGATCTTTGACGAGCATTTTTCCGGTAAGTTTTTAAAAACAGCAGAGTGCTCGCGTCATATAGAGGATCTTTGACAAGCGTTTTTGCAGGAAGTTTTCAAAAACAGCAGATTGCTCCCATCATATAGAGGATCTTTGACAAGTGTCTTTGCAGGAAGTTTTCAAAAACAGCAGCGTGCTCGCGTCCTATAGAGGATCTTTGATGAGTGTTTTTGCAGGAAGTGTTCAAAAACCGCAGCGTGCTCACGTCCTATAGAGGATCTTTGATGAGCGTTTTTGCAGTAATTTTTTGAAAACAGCAGCGTGCTCGCGTCCTATAGAGGATCTTTGACGAGTGTTTTTGCAGTAAGTTTTTAAAAACAGCAGATTGCTCCTGTCGTATAGAGGACCTTTGACAAGCGTTTTTCCAGTAAGTTTTTTAAAAAAGCAGAGTGCTCTCGTCATATAGAGGATCTTTGACAAGTGCTTTTGCAGTAAGTTTTCCAAAACAGCAGAGTGTTCGCCTCATATAGAGGATCTTTGACGAGTGTTAGTGCAGTAAGTTTTCAAAAACAGCAGAGTGCTCGCGTCATATAGAGGATCTTTGACGACTGTTAGTGCAGTAAGTTTTTAAAAACAGCAGAGTGCTCGCATCATATAGAGGATCTTTGACAAGCGTTTTTCCAGTAAGTTTTTAAAAACAGCAGAGTGCTTGCGTCATATAGAGGATCTTTGACGAGCATTTTTCCGGTAAGTTTTTAAAAACAGCAGAGTGCTCGCGTCATATAGAGGATCTTTGACAAGCGTTTTTGCAGGAAGTTTTCAAAAACAGCAGATTGCTCCCATCATATAGAGGATCTTTGACAAGTGTCTTTGCAGGAAGTTTTCAAAAACAGCAGCGGGCTCGCGCCCTTTAGAGGATCTTTGATGAGTGTTTTTGCAGGAAGTGTTCAAAAACCGCAGCGTGCTCACGTCCTATAGAGGATCTTTGATGAGCGTTTTTGCAGTAATTTTTTGAAAACAGCAGCGTGCTCGCGTCCTATAGAGGATCTTTGACGAGTGTTTTTGCAGTAAGTTTTTAAAAACAGCAGATTGCTCCTGTCGTATAGAGGACCTTTGACAAGCGTTTTTCCAGTAAGTTTTTTAAAAAAGCAGAGTGCTCTCGTCATATAGAGGATCTTTGACAAGTGCTTTTGCAGTAAGTTTTCCAAAACAGCAGAGTGTTCGCCTCATATAGAGGATCTTTGACGAGTGTTAGTGCAGTAAGTTTTCAAAAACAGCAGAGTGCTCGCGTCATATAGAGGATCTTTGACGACTGTTAGTGCAGTAAGTTTTTAAAAACAGCAGAGTGCTCGCATCATATAGAGGATCTTTGACAAGCGTTTTTGCAGGAAGTTTTCAAAAACAGCAGCGTGCTCGCGTCCTATAGAGGATCTTTGACGAACATTTTTCCAGTAATTTTTTAAAAACAGCAGAGTGCTCTTGTCATATAGAGGATCTTTGACAAGCGTTTTTGCAGGAAGTTTTCAAAAACAGCAGATTGCTCCCATCATATAGAGGATCTTTGACAAGTGTCTTTGCAGGAAGTTTTCAAAAACAGCAGCGTGCTCGCGTCCTATAGAGGATCTTTGATGAGTGTTTTTGCAGGAAGTGTTCAAAAACCGCAGCGTGCTCACGTCCTATAGAGGATCTTTGATGAGCGTTTTTGCAGTAATTTTTTGAAAACAGCAGCGTGCTCGCGTCCTATAGAGGATCTTTGACGAGTGTTTTTGCAGTAAGTTTTTAAAAACAGCAGATTGCTCCTGTCGTATAGAGGACCTTTGACAAGCGTTTTTCCAGTAAGTTTTTTAAAAAAGCAGAGTGCTCTCGTCATATAGAGGATCTTTGACAAGTGCTTTTGCAGTAAGTTTTCCAAAACAGCAGAGTGTTCGCCTCATATAGAGGATCTTTGACGAGTGTTAGTGCAGTAAGTTTTCAAAAACAGCAGTGTGCTCGCGTCATATAGAGGATCTTTGACGACTGTTAGTGCAGTAAGTTTTTAAAAACAGCAGAGTGCTCGCATCATATAGAGGATCTTTGACAAGCGTTTTTGCAGGAAGTTTTCAAAAACAGCAGCGTGCTCGCGTCCTATAGAGGATCTTTGACGAACATTTTTCCAGTAATTTTTTAAAAACAGCAGAGTGCTCTTGTCATATAGAGGATCTTTGACAAGCGTTTTTGCAGGAAGTTTTCAAAAACAGCAGATTGCTCCCATCATATAGAGGATCTTTGACAAGTGTCTTTGCAGGAAGTTTTCAAAAACAGCAGCGTGCTCGCGTCCTATAGAGGATCTTTGATGAGTGTTTTTGCAGGAAGTGTTCAAAAACCGCAGCGTGCTCACGTCCTATAGAGGATCTTTGATGAGCGTTTTTGCAGTATTTTTTTGAAAACAGCAGCGTGCTCGCGTCCTATAGAGGATCTTTGACGAGTGTTTTTGCAGTAAGTTTTTAAAAACAGCAGATTGCTCCTGTCGTATAGAGGACCTTTGACAAGCGTTTTTCCAGTAAGTTTTTTAAAAAAGCAGAGTGCTCTCGTCATATAGAGGATCTTTGACAAGTGCTTTTGCAGTAAGTTTTCCAAAACAGCAGAGTGTTCGCCTCATATAGAGGATCTTTGACGAGTGTTAGTGCAGTAAGTTTTCAAAAACAGCAGAGTGCTCGCGTCATATAGAGGATCTTTGACGACTGTTAGTGCAGTAAGTTTTTAAAAACAGCAGAGTGCTCGCATCATATAGAGGATCTTTGACAAGCGTTTTTGCAGGAAGTTTTCAAAAACAGCAGCGTGCTCGCGTCCTATAGAGGATCTTTGACGAACATTTTTCCAGTAATTTTTTAAAAACAGCAGAGTGCTCTTGTCATATAGAGGATCTTTGACAAGCGTTTTTGCAGTAAGTTTTTAAAAACAGCAGAGTGCTCCAGTCATATTGAGGATCCTTGACAAGCGTTTTTGCAGTAATTTTTTAAAAACAGCAGAGTGCTATTGTCATATAGAGGATCTTCGACAAGCGTTTTTGCAGTAAGTTTTTAAAAACAGCAGACTGCTCCTGTCATATAGAGGATATTTGACTAGCGTTTTTTTTCTTTTCTTTAGGTGCTTCAATACAGGAAAGCACTCCTGTCATATAGAGGATCTTTGACTAGTGTTTTCGCAGTAGATCCTTGTCCTCCAGTCATCCTTCAAGTCAAGTGATACTTCCCGGTCTCTACTGGAGGTCTACGTGAACCAACGCGAGTGTTTCCACTGAAGCAGAATGTTTGTGTGTGTTTTGCAGCTCCATTGAGTCACTACAAGAACACGGGCGTGACGCTGCCTGCGTTTAAAGCCCACTTCTAATTATAAACCTCGCTCTCCTACCTGCTCTGCGTGCTGCGGTGACTGCAGCTCAGGGTGAGGTCGCAAATGGGAGGCCAAAAAAGAGCTATTTATATCCCCCCCCCCCCTTGCGGCCCCTCCTTGAAGAAACCTGATGCTAGCGCTGTGCTGGCCACAGACCGAGGAGCAGAAGGAAGCAAAACAAAGTCAAAGATGTGCGCTGAAGACTGAAACACAAGTTTGACGTGTGTGTGTGTGTGAGTGTGTGTGTGTGTGTGTGTGTGTGCTCCACAGGAAGGGACGGGATTTCCAAAGCCTTTTCTGTGCACCACACCAGTGATGATTAGCTGTTCTCTCACATTATTTACAATTATGCTGACTCAGCACTTCCTAGTACAACACTGGTTGTGTTGCTGCAGTGTTGTACGTATTCATAAACCACCATGGGGTTAAAGAAGGCTCAGATATTCCTTTCCACTTTCTCATGCACTCAAAATCATTTTATTGAAGTACTTTTTTTTTTTATTTCGCTTTCGAAATATGTTTATAGAATATTTCTGCACTTTTCTAAGTTCATAAAATGTTTAATAACACTTACGAATAAATGCACTTTAAAGTGTTGCTGTACTGTTTAGGATGAACAATTCAATGTTTCCCTCTTCCACTTTCTCATGCACTCCAAATCATTAAAGTATTTTTTTAAATACTTTTTCAAAATGGGTTTTATAAAATACTTGCACACATTTCTAAATTCATAAAAAGTTTAATATATATTTTTCTTCCACTTTCTCATGCACTTCAAATCTTTAAAGTATTTTTTTAAATACATTTTTAAAATATGTTTTATAAAATATTTGCACACATTTATGAATTCATAAAAGGTTTAATAACATTTATTTGTCTGTACATTTATAAATTAATGCACTTTAAAATATTGCCGTACTGGTTACAATGAACAATTATATGTTTAGCTTTCTCATGCACTCCAAATCATTATTAAAGTATTTATTTTAAAAATACATTTCAACCTTTTTATATATATATATATATATATATATATATATATATATATATATATATATATATATATATATATATATATATATATATATATATATTTGGGCACTTTAAGTTCATAAAATGTTAAATAACATTTGTACAGTAATAGATAAATGCACTTTAAAATGTTGCCGTACTGTTGTTCACAAGTAATAATAACTTTCAATTTCTCATGCACTTCAAATCGTTATTAAAGTATTAAAAAAATTACATTTCGAAAAAATTTAAAAAAAATATTTGGGCACTCTATGTTAATAAAATATTTAATAATATTTATTTATTTGTACACTTATCTACCTTTACATGCACTTTAAAATGTTGCCGTGCTGTTGTTTACAATTAATGATATGTTTCCCACTTCCACTTTTTCATGCACTCCAAACCATTATTAAAATATTTTAAAAAGATATATATATTTTTTAAATATTTTTATAAAAAATTTGAGCACTTTTCCAAGTTAATAAAAAGTTTAATAGCTTTCATTTATTCATACACTTACAAATAAATGCACTTTAAAATATATGCTGTACTGTTAACAATTCTATGTTTCACTATCTCATACACCCTAAATTATTAGGGAAGTAAAAAATAACACATTCGAGGAGGTGAAAAGTGTGTGAAAAGTCCCTCAAGGAGCAAGACAAAACTAAACTAATTTGCTGAGTGGACAAGAATGGAAGGTCTCCAAAGATCTTCACAAGCATTGGAGACGTCAGACGGGACTCCATCTCTACATGAACCACATGTGTCTTATCAACAACACCCAGTGGGGGGGAGCGTGTGCGCAGAGCAAGATGGAGGATTAGCAGCACAGGAGGACTCCTTTCCTCACACCCAGCCACAACTGGGAGTCCCAGGCGTCGTTCTGGCCGACATTTGAATCATTTTTAGCCTCCAAAGTTGCACACGCACGCACGCACGCACGCACGCACGCACGCACGCACGCACGCACGCACGCACGCACGCACGCACGCACGCACGCACACACGCACACACACACACACACACACACACACACACACACACACCTAAGATTGGGGACATCAGCATGGGAAAGTGGACCTAAACTTTTGACTGTCAGTAGTCACAATACAAAAGTGTTTTCATATCAAAAATATTTGATTGGGTTTGTTTTTAGCCAAAATGTCAACAAAAATCTCCAAACAATATTTTGACCTCCACTTTACTGATAGACTTTGGAGGTTTGATGTCGTCAGCGCGCAGCTGGGAGTCCAATGTCTTCTGCTGCTCAGCAGATGGAACATTTTTCTCAACACACCAGTCTGATTGGAGCACTGCAAATATCCTGTATATGACAGGAACCACTCTGCTGTTTTAAATGGAATACCACAAAATACTACTCAAAGATCCTATATATATGACAGGAGCACTCTGCTGTTTTAAATGATCCATCCATCCATTTTCTACCGCTTGTCCCTTTTTGGGGTCGCGGGGGGTGCTGGAGCCTATCTCAGCTGTATTCAGGTGAAAGGCCTCATCACAGGGGCCAACACAGATAGACAGACAATATTCACATTCACATTCACACACTAGGGCCAATTTAGTGTGAAATACCACAAAATACTAGTCAAAGATCATATATATGACAGGGGCACTCTGCTGTTAAGAAAATACCACAAAAATACTAGTCAAAGATCCTATATATATGACAGGAGCACTCTGCTGTTTTTAAAGAAATACCACAAAAAAATTGTCAAAGATCCTATATATGCCAGGAGCACTCTGCTGTTAAGAAAATACCACAAACATACTAGTCAAAGATCCTATACATACATACATACATATATATATATATATATATATATATATATATATATATATATATATATATATATATATATATATATATATATATATATATATATATATATATATATACACACACACATATATATACACATATATATATATATATATATATATACACATACACATATATATATATATTAGAGATGCGCGGATAGGCAATTATTTCATCCGCAACCGCATCAGAAAGTCGTCAACCATCCGCAATCCACCCGATCTAACATTTGATCAGAACTGCATCCGCCCGCCATCCGCCCGCACCCGCCCGTTGTTATATATCTAATATAGACGATGCAAGGCATTAGTGAGGTTATAAAGCTTTTGCCTGTTAAAGAAAGGAGACTGATCCAACACAGCACAGACATTCGCGTGCCACGCTGTCACGACCCAGACGCACACCAGTGCGCAATCATATGGGAGCCGCGCTGAGCGCACCTCCAAGCGCATCTCACTGCCGGCGACGGCCGGGTATATGGGCCCGACGCTCCAGCGCCATCCATTTTCAGGGCTAGTTGATTCGGCAGGTGGGTTGTTACACACTCCTTAGCGGGTTCCAACTTCCATGGCCACCGTCCTAGCTGCTGTCTATATCAACCAGGGTGAGCCCCACCCCTTTCGTGAGCGCACTGCGCGCGGAGTGACCCCTGTTACGCGCCCCCGGCAACAGGGGTGGCGGGCAGGTAAGCTGCGCGGGCGGAGCGCGCGGAGTGACCCCTGTTACGAGCCCCCGGCCACGGGGGTGGCGGGCAGGTAAGCTGCTTACCTGCTGCGCGTGACGCCGGCCGCGGCGAAGGCGGACGAGGCGGGGTGTCGGTGCGGTGGGCGCGGTGGTGACCCTGGACGTGCGTCGGGCCCTTCTCGCGGATCGCCTCAGCTACGGCTCCCGGTGGGGCCCTCTCGGGGGAAGGGGCCTCGGTCCCGGACCCCGGCGAGGCGCCGGGGGCCTTCTCCGCTCCGTAAAAGTGTCCATCTCTTTTTTTTTTTTCTTCTGTTGTGGCATATGCAGCAGGTGCCTGCTCGTTTTTCGTATGTGGGTAACAACATTTAACTATGTATATATATTTCCGAATTGGTTTAACTGCCACCCGCCTGAATCTATTTAAAATCTAATTTTTTAAAATTTCAATCGCCCGACCCGACCCAACCCGCTGATAAAATCTAATTTTTTTAAATTTCATCCGCCCGATACGCGGATAATCCGCGGACTCCGCGGTTGTGCCCGCAAACCGCGCATTTCTAATATATATATATATATATATATATATATATATATATATATATATATATATGTGTGTATATATATATATATATATATATATGTGTATATATATATATATATATATATATATATATATGTGTATATATATATGTGTATATATATGTGTGTATATATATGTGTGTATATATATATATATATATATCCTCTCTGAGCTGCCACCTTAACGTGGTAGAGGAGTTTGCGTGTCCCAATGATCCTAGGAGCTATGTTGTCCGGGGGCTTTCATGCCCCCTGGTAGGGTCTCCCAAGACAAACTGGTCCTAGGTGAGGGATCAGACAAAGAGCAGCTCGAAGACCTCTATGAAGAAAACGAACAAGGAACCCAGATTTCCCTTGCCCGGACGCGGGTCACCGGGGCCCCCCTCTGGAGCCAGGCCCGGAGGTGGGGCACGATGGCGAGCGCCTGGTGGCCGGGCCTGTCCCCATGGGGCCCGGCCAGGCACAGCCCGAAGAGGCAACGTGGGTCCCCCCTCCAATGGGCTCACCACCCATAGCAGGGGTCATAGAGGTCGGGTGCGATGTGAGCTGGGCGGCAGCCGAGGGCAGGGCACTTGGCGGTCCGATCCTCGGCTACAGAAGCTAGCTCTTGGGACGTGGAACGTCACCTCGCTGGGGCGAAGGAGCCTGAGCTAGTGCGCGAGGTGGCGAAGTTCCGGCTAGATATAGTCGGACTCACTTCGACGCACACCAAGGGCTCTGGAACCAGTTCTCTCGAGAGGAGCTGGACTCTCTTCCACTCTGGCGTTGCCGGCAGTGAGGCGACGGGCTGGGGTGGCAATTCTTGTTGCCCCCCGGCTCAGAGCCTGCACATTGGAGTTCAACCCGGTGGACGAGAGGGTAGCTTCCCTCCACCTTCGGGTTGGGGAACGGGTCCTGACTGTGGTTTGCGCTTACGCGCCAAACCGCAGCTCAGAGTACCCACCCTTTTTGGATTCACTCGAGGGAGTACTTGAGAGTGCTCCCCCGGGTGATTCCCTCGTTCTACTGGGGGACTTCAATGCTCAAGTTGGCAGCGACAGTGAAACCTGGAGAGGCGTGATTGGGAAGAATGGCTGCCCGGATCTGAACCCGAGCGGTGTTTTGTTATTGGACTTTTGTGCCCGTCACAGATTGTCCATAACGGACACCATGTTCAAACATAAGGGTGTCCATATGTGCACTTGGCACCAGGACACCCTAGGCCGCAGTTCTATGATCGACTTTGTAGTTGTGACATCGGATTTGCGGCCTTATGTTTTGGACACTCGGGTGAAGAGAGGGGCGGAGCTTTCTACCGATCACCACCCGGTGGTGAGTTGGCTGCGATGGTGGGGGAGGATGCCGGACAGACCTGGCAGGCCCAAACGCATTGTGAGGGTTTGCTGGGAACGTCTGGTAGAGTCTCCTATCAGAGAGAGTTTCAATTCCCACCTCCGGAAGAACTTTGAACATGTCACGAGGGAGGTGCTGGACATTGAGTCCGAATGGACCATGTTCCGCGCCTCTATTGTCGAGGCGGCTGATTGGAGCTGTGGCCGCAAGGTAGTTGGTGTTTGTCGTGGCGGTAATCCTAGAACCCGTTGGTGGACACCGGCGGTGAGGGATGCCGTCAAGCTGAAGAAGGAGTCCTATCGGCTTCTTTTGGCTCATAGGACTCCTGAGGCAGCGGACAGGTACTGACAGGCCAAGCGGTGTGCGGCTTCAGCGGTCGCAGAGGCAAAAACTCGGACATGGGAGGAGTTCGGTGAGGCCATGGAAAACGACTTCCGGACGGCTTCGAAGCAATTCTGGACCACCATCCGCCGCCTCAGGAAGGGGAAGCAGTGCACTATCAACACCGTGTATGGCGAGGATGGTGTTCTGCTGACCTCGACTGCGGATGTTGTGGATCGGTGGAGGGAATACTTTGAAGACCTCCTCAATCCCACCAACACGTCTTCCTATGAGGAAGCAGTGCCTGGGGAGTCTGTGGTGGGCTCTCCTATTTCTGGGGCTGAGGTTGCTGAGGTAGTTAAAAAGCTCCTCGGTGGCAAGGCCCCGGGGGTGGATGAGAGCCGCCCGGAGTTCCTTAAGGCTCTGGATGCTGTGGGGCTGTCTTGGTTGACAAGACTCTGCAGCATCGCGTGGACATCGGGGGCGGTACCACTGGATTGGCAGACTGGGGTGGTGGTTCCTCTCTTTAAAAAGGGGAACCGGAGGGTGTGTTCTAACTATCGTGGGATCACACTCCTCAGCCTTCCCGGTAAGTTCTATTCAGGTGTACTGGAGAGGAGGCTACGCCGAATAGTCGAACCTTGGATTCAGGAGGAACAGTGTGGTTTTCGTCCTGGTCGTGGAACTGTGGACCAGCTCTATACTCTCGGCAGGGTCCTTGAGGGTGCATGGGAGTTTGCCCAACCAGTCTACATATGTTTTGTGGACTTGGAGAAGGCATTCGACCGTGTCCCTCGGGAAGTCCTGTGGGGAGTGCTCAGAGAGTATGGGGTATCGGACTGTCTGATTGTGGCAGTCCGCTCCCTGTATGATCAGTGCCAGAGCTTGGTCCGCATTGCCGGTAGTAAGTCGGACACGTTTCCAGTGAGGGTTGGACTCCGCCAAGGCTGCCCTTTGTCACCGATTCTGTTCATAACTTTTATGGACAGAATTTCTAGGCATAGTCAAGGCGTTGAGGGGATCTGGTTTGGTGGCTGCAGGATTAGGTCTCTGCTTTTTGCAGATGATGTGGTCCTGATGGCTTCATCTGGCCAGGATCTTCCGCTCTCACTGGATTGGTTCGCAGCTGAGTATGAAGCGACTGGGATGAGAATCAGCACCTCCAAGTCCGAGTCCATGGTTCTCGCCCGGAAAATTGGAGTGCCATCTCCGGGTTGGGGAGGAGATCTTGCCCCAAGTGGAGGAGTTCAAGTACCTCGGAGTCTTGTTCACGAGTGAGGGAAGAGTGGATCGTGAGATCGACAGGCGGATCGGTGCGGCGTCTTCAGTAATGCGGACGCTGTATCGATCCGTTGTGGTGAAGAAGGAGCTGAGCCGGAAGGCAAAACTCTCAATTTACCGGTCGATCTACGTTCCCATCCTCACCTATGGTCATGAGCTTTGGGTTATGACCGAAAGGACAAGATCACGGGTACAAGCGGCCGAAATGAGTTTCCTCCGCCGGGTGGCGGGGCTCTCCCTTAGAGATAGGGTGAGAAGCTCTGCCATCCGGGAGGAGCTCAAAGTAAAGCCGCTGCTCCTCCACATCGAGAGGAGCCAGATGAGGTGGTTCGGGCATCTGGTCAGGATGCCACCCGAACGCCTCTCTAGGGAGGTGTTTAGGGCACGTCCGACCGGTAGAAGGCCGCGGGGAAGACCCAGGACACGTTGGGAAGACTATGTCTCCCGGCTGGCCTGGGAACGCCTCGGGGTCCCACAGGAAGAGCTGGACGAAGTGGCTGGGGAGAGGGAAGTCTGGGCTTCCCTGCTTAGGCTGCTGCCCCCGCGACCCGACCTCGAATAAGCGGAAGAAGATGGATATATATATATATATATATTTATATATATTATTATTATTATTATTATTATTATTATTAAATGAAATACCACTAAATAGGGCAGCACGGTGGAAGAGGGGTTAGTGCGTCTGCCTCACAATACGAAGGTCCTGAGTAGTCGTGAGTTCAATCCCGGCCTCGGGATCTTTCTGTGTGGAGTTTGCATGTTCTCCCCGTTACTGCGTGGGTTCCCTCCGGGTACTCCGGCTTCCTCCCACCTCCAAAGACATGCACCTGGGGAAAGTTGATTGGCAACACTAAATTGGCCCTAGTGTGTGAATGTGAGTGTGAATGTTGTCTGTCTATCTGTGTAGGCCCTGTGATGAGGTGGCGACTTGTCCAGGGTGTACCCCGCCTTCCGCCCGATTGTCGCTGAGATAGGCTCCAGTGCCCCCCGCGACCCCAAAGGGAATAAGCGGTAAAAAATGGATGGATGGATGGAAATACCACAAAATACTGGTCAAAGATCCTATATATGACAGGAGAACTCTGCTGTTTTAAATGAAATACCACAAAATACTACTCAAAGATCCTATATATGACAGGAGCACTCTGCTGTTAAGAAAATACCACAAAGATACTAGTCAAAGATCCTCTATATATATGACAGGACCATTCTGCTGTTTTAAATGAAATACCATGAAATACTGGTCAAAGATCCTATATATGACAGGATCACTCTGCTGTTTTAAATAAAACACCACAAAAATACTAGTCAACCTTTTTATATATAACAGGAGCACTCTGCTGTTTTAAGGAAATACCACAAAAATACAAGTCAAAGATCCCATATATTACAGGAGCACTCTTCTGTTTTAAGTGAAATACCACCCAAACGCCAGTCAAAGACACCAAATATGACAGGAGCACTGTGTTGATTTAAATAAAATACCACAAAAACACCAATCAGAGATCCTATATATGACAGGAGCACTCTGCTGTTTTTAAATACTAATCAGATCTTGTATATGACAGGAGCACTCATCTGTTTCTGAGGAAATACCAGAAAAACACCAGTCAAATATCCTATATATGACAGGAGCGCTCATCTGTTTCTGAGGAAATACCATAAAACTACTAGTCAAAGATCCTATATATAACAGGAGCACTCTGTTGTTTTTATATACTAATCAGTAATCATCTCTATGACAGGAGCACTCTGGGGTGTTTAAGGACCTACCTACTTCAAAAACACCAGTCAAAGATCCTATATATATGACAGGAGCACTCTGCTGTTTTAAATGAAATACCACACAAATGCCAGTCAATGATCCTATATATGACAGGAGCAGTCTGTTGATTTAAATTAAATACCACAAAATACTAGTCAAAGAGCCTATATATGACTGAAGTACTTGGTTTTTAAATACTAATCAGAGATCTTCTAAATGACAGGAGCACTCTGAGGTGTTTAAGGACCCACTTCAAAAACTAGTCAAAGATCCTGTATGTGACAGGATCGCTCATCTGTTTTAAGGAAATACCACATAAATACTAGTCAAAGATCCTATACATGCCAGGAGAACTCTGCTGTTTAAAATTAAATACCACAAAAACACCAATCAGAGATCCTCAAACACTACAGAGCACTCCTGTTGTATGAAGCAGTGGTCCCCAACCACCGGGCCACGGCCCAGTACCGGTCCGTGGATTGATTGGTACCGGGCCGCACAAGAAATAAAAAAAAAAATATATATTAATTAAAAAAAAAAATATATATATATATATATATATATATATATATATATATATATATATTTTTTTTTTTATTTTTTATTTTTTTATTTATTTTTTTTTTTTATTAAATCAACATAAAAAACACAAGATACACTTACAATTAGTGCACCAACCCAAAAAACTTCCCTCCTTCCCCCATTTACACTCATTCGCACAAAAGGGTTGTTTCTTTCTGTTATTAATATTTATGGTTCCTACATTATATATCAATATGGAGCAATACAGTCTGCAGGGATACAGTCCGTAAGCACACATGATTGTATTTTTAAATGACAAAAAAAAAAAAAAAAAAATTAAATTATGATTTAGAAAACCCTCATTTTTTAGATAATGTATATGACAAGAGCGCTCTGTAGTTTCTGGGAACATGCGGCAAAAGGCTCATCAAAGATCCTCTATAGAGTGAAGAATATAAGACAACATCAAGGATACAAGCGTCTGCAGGAAGGAAGTTAGCAAACGTGACTAATTGTTTAATTAAATAAATTAATTGATTCAATTGAACTACAAATAAATTAAATAAAAATAAACTGTAGCAGCACAACATTTAAAAAAATAAAATGACATTAAATTTACAATAAATAAATAAATAAATAAATAAATAACTTAAAAACAAAACATGAAAATAAATGAGCAAAGAGGAGCTAAAAGTTGGTTTTATTTTCCATAACCTCATGAATAATTATGTATGTAAGCTGAGCGCGCAGGTGTGAATGGAGCTCGTTCTTATGGCAGCAACACCTGACCTGACAGGTGAGCAGCATTTCCAGCACCTGACAGGTGAGCAGCAGCACACCTGGAACACCAAAACTGCCAAAGATGGGAGGTCATCCATTACAAACTCCATTGAGAATCTGGCTGTTTTACCACCGCGAGGCGCCACGTTACTACAACATCAACATGTCATGCTAAAATGTGGATTTAATCGTTTTTCGGTTAAATAAATCGCGCCGAATGGAAGAGGACAGTTGATATATTTACGGGGAACCTTCTACGGCGAGCAGGGAGACTTCTTTAGAGGTTTTAAAAGGGAGCAATAGAATGGAGAGAACGGCGGCGGGAGTTCGGGACGAGCGTGTGTTTGGAGAAAGTGAGCGTTGAAGTCAAACTTACCGACTGAAGGAACAACAAAGTCCGCACGTAATCTCTCTCCGTGTTCAGCATCTCGTTCAGAACACACAAGCGGAGTCGCTGCTGTCGGTCCGACTCATTGACGGCGTGCGTGGTCTCCAGGTGCGCGTCTTGCTCCTCCATGGTCTGCCCCCAACCACGCCACAAAGAGCTGGGGGAAGTCGTCTTCTCACGCCGAGGATCCGCCCCGGGTTCTCCCTTAGTCCATCTCCAATAATCCACCCAGGGAGAGAAAAGATCCACTTGGTGGGGCAAGATGCTCGCCTCGCGTCGTGAAGCTCTGATAGCGAGAGTGGACAAGTCCGCTTGTGTGAGAAGCAACACGACTAACACGAACACGAACACCAGCAACAGCTGACACGGAGGAGGAGCTGCTCCATTCACTCTCAGGCAGGCAGGCAGGCAGGCAGGGGCCTCTAGTGGTGAAGATCATCTATTGTTCGACAAGAAGCTCTGTTGTTGTTAAAGATCTACAGCAGAAAACACATCGCATAGATCCTCTATTCGGCAAGACGCTTTGTTGTTGTTAAAGACCTACAGCACAAAACACGACTCAAAGATCTTCTATTTGACAAGATGTTCTGTTGTTGTCAATTATCTACAGCAGAAAACACACCTCAAAGATCATGTATTCGAAAATATGCTCTGTTGTTGTTAAATATCTACACCAGATAACACGACTCAAAGATAATCTATACGACAAGACACTCTGTTGTTGTTAGATATCTACAGCAGAAAACACTACTCAATGATCCTCTATTTGACAAGACGCTCTGTTGTTATTAAAGATCTACAGCAGAAAAAACGATTCAAAGATCATCTATTCGACAAGATG
The DNA here is from genome assembly GCF_033978685.3 of Nerophis lumbriciformis. Lineage (NCBI taxonomy): Eukaryota > Metazoa > Chordata > Actinopteri > Syngnathiformes > Syngnathidae > Nerophis > Nerophis lumbriciformis. The sequence continues at coordinate 36,573,085 of NC_084570.2, read as the reverse complement.
CTCAGTCGGTTGTTAAAGAGCTACAGCACAAAACACGACTCAAAAATCCTCTATTCGACAAGACGCTCTGTTGTTGTTGTTAAAGATCTACAGCAGAAATCACATCGCATAGATCCTCTTTTCGTCAAGACGTTCTGTTGTTGTTGTTAAAGACCTACAGCACAAAACACAACTCAAACATCCTCTATTCGACAAGACGCTCTGTTGTTAAAGACCTACAGCAGAAAACATGACTCAAAGGTAATCTATTCGACAAGACGCTCTGTTGTTGTTAGATATCTACAGCAGAAAACATGACTCAAAGATCTTCTATTTGACAAGACGCTCTGTTTTTGTTAAATATCTACAGCAGAAAACACAACTCAAAGAGCCTCTATTGGACAAGACGATCATGTATTCGAAAAGACGCTCTGCTGTTGTTAAATATCTACACCAGAAAACACGACTCAAAGATAATCTATTCGACAAGACACTCTGTTGTTGTTAGATATCTACAGCAGAAAACACGACTCAAAGATCCTCTATTCGACAAGATGCTCAGTTGGTTGTTAAAGAGCAACAGCAGAAAACACGACTCAAAGATCCTGTATTCGACAAGACGCTCTGTTGTTGTTGTTAAAGATCTACAGCAGAAAACACATCGCATAGATCCTCTTTTCGACAAGAAGCTCTGTTGTTGTTAAATACCTACAGCAGAAAATATGACTCAAAGGTACTCTATTCGACAAGACGCTCTGTTGTTGTTAGATATCTACAGCAGAAAACACGACTCAAAGATCTTCTATTTGACAAGACGCCCTGTTGTTGTTAAAGATCTACAGCAGAAAACACGACTCAAAGAGCCTCTATTGGACAAGACGATCATGTATTCGAAAAGACGCTCTGTTGTTGTTAAATATCTACACCAGAAAACACGACTCAAAGATAATCTATTCGACAAGACACTCTGTTGTTTTTAGATATCTACAGCAGAAAACACTACTCAAAGATCATCTATTTGACAAGATGCTCTGTTGTTGTTAAAGATCTACAGCAGAAAACACGATTCAAAGATCATCTATTCGACAAAACGCTCTGTTGTTGTTAAAGACCTACAGCACAAAACACAACTCAAAGATCATCTATTTGACAAGGCACTGTTGTTGTTAAAGCTCTATAGCAGAAAACACTACTCAAAGATCCTCTATTCGACAAAATGCTCAGTTGTTGTTAATGAGCTACAGCAGAAAACACGACTCAAAGATCCTCTATTCGACAAGACGCTCTGTTGTTGTTAAAGATCTACAGCAGAAAACCACTCAAAGATCCTCTGTTTGACAAGACGCTCTGTTGTTGTTAAAGATCTACAGCAGAAAACACGATTCAAAGATCATCTATTCGACAAGATGCTCTGATGTTGTTAAAGATCTACAGCAGAAAACACAACGCATCGATCCTCTATTCAACAAGACGCTCTGTCGTTGTGAAAGACCTACAGCACAAAACACGACTCAAAGATCATCTATTTGACAAGACACTGTTGTTGTTGTTGACACAGCAGAAAACACTACTCAAAGATCCTCTATTCGACAAAATGCTCAGTTGTTGAAGAGCTACAGCAGAAAACACGACTCAAAGATCCTCTATTCGACAAGACGCTCTGTTGTTGTTAAAGATCTACAGCAGAAAATACAACTCAAAGATCCTCTATTTGACAAGACACTCTGTTGTTGTTAAAGATCTACAGCAGAAAACAAGACTCAAAAATCAACTATTCAACAAGACGCTTTGTTGTTAAAGATCTACAGCAGAAAACACGACGCATAGATCCTCTATTCGACAAGACGCTCTGTTGTTATTAAAGACCTACAGCACAAAACACGACTCAAAGATCGTCTATTCGACAAGACGCTCTGTTGTTGTTAAAGACCTACAGCAGAAAACACTACTCAAACATCCTCTATTTGACAAGACGATCTGTTAAAGATCAACAGCATAAAAATACTGCTTAAAGATCATCTATTCGACAAGACACTCTGTTATTAAATATCTACAGCAGAGAACAAGACTCAAAGATCATCTATTCGACAAGAGGCTCTGTTGTTAAATATCTACAGCAGAAAACACTACTCAAAGACCATCTATGCGACAGGACGCTCTGTGTTCACATTTTACAACAAAATACATTACTCAAAGATCCTATATTCGACAAGACGCTCGGTTAACAATTTAAAGGAAAAAAACAAAAACAAAGATCCTCTATTTAACCAGACACTGTAGATGTTAACAAGCTACAACAAAAACACATTACTCAAAGATCATCTATTTGACACAGAGCACTGTTAAAAATCTTCAACAAAACAAAACACTACTCGAAGGTCATCTATTCGATAGGAGCGCTCTGTTTAACAATTTACAGCAAAAACACTACTCAAAGATCATCTATTCAACAAGACACTCTGTTAATCTACAACAACAACAAAAACGACTTCTAAAAAAGGTTGTCATCTATTCGATAGGAGCGCTCTGTTGTTTTTAACAATTTACAGTAAAAAAAACACTCCTCAAAGATCATCTACTTCACAAGAGCGCTGTGTTGGATCCTCTATTTGAACATGACTGCTCTGTTGTTTCTAACAATCCACTGCACAAAGACTAGTCAAATATTCTATATTTGACAGGAGTGCTCTGTTGTTTCTAACAATCTACAGCACAAAACACTAGTCAAAGATAATTTGTTTAACAGGAGGGCTTCTGCCCGAATGCAGCTGAGATAGGCTACAGCACCCCCCCAGTGAAGGAACAAGCAGTAAAAAATGGATGGATGGATGGAGGAGTGCTCTGTTGTTTTTAACAATCTAGAGCAACAAGCACTAGTCAAAGATCTTCCATTCGACAGGATCGCTCTGCTGCTGTTAAAAAGCCATACAACAAAAAACAATAGTCAAAGATCCTCTATTTGACAATCTGCCACTTATAACTCTAGTCAAAGAGCTTCTATTTGACAGGAGCGATCTGTTGTTTTCTAGTGCGAAAATGCTAGTCAAAGATCGTTTATGTGACAGGAGCACAGGACACCTAAAAACTCCTTTGTATGAAATGTTGACTTTGTGCCATCATATTTTTATTTCATCTTCCATGTCTCACTTGGGTTCTTCTTGTACAAAGTCGCAGACCTGGTCGAGTTCTGAAACCATGTCATCATGCGTGTCATATTGTATTTGGGGCGAGACTGCCCTCTGGTGGCAATAAGTTGCCATCGCCAATTTTCTCCTCAAATGTTAACCTTGACTTTGTCTACCTTCTTGCCTCAAGCAGCACTAATTGTGTTTATTCCTAAAAACAGTAAAACAATCATTGTGCAATAAAATCCTCATTCTGTGGTTTTCTGGACCCAGTGCAAGAACATTAAGCAAAGATCGTCTACGCAACAGAACAAAAATCATCTATCAAATAGGAGCTCTTTGCCGTTTTTAGAATCGGCTGCAAAAACACTCTTTGTGGATCTTTTCATATTACTGACCAATGTTTTTGTAACAGAAACAACAACAGCAAAGACCTTAATTGGAGCCCTCTGCTGTTTTTAGGAATCTGTTGCATAAATGCTTGTCAGAGATATTTTACAAGACAGGAGCACTTAGCTGTTTTTGAAAATCTTCTGCAAAAAATGCATGACAAAGACCTATCCTATCCTAAACTCTGCTGTTTTGGGGAATCTGCTCTAAAAACACCAGTGAAATACCTTTTATGTTACTGAATCACTCTGCTGTTTTTAGGAATTTGTTGCACAAATGCTTGTCAAATATCTACATAACAGAAGCAATCTGTTGTTTTTAGGAATCTGCTCTAAAAACACCAGTGATACCTTTTATGTTACTGAAACACTGCTGTTTTTAGGAATCTGTTGCAAAAATGCTTGTCAAAGATCTACATAACGAAAGCAATCTGCTGTTTTTAGGAATCTTCTGTAAATACACCAGTGACATACCTTTTATGTTGGTGAAACACTCTGCTGTTTTTAGGAATCTGCTGTAAAAACACCAGTAAAATACCTTTCAGTAAAATATATTTTATGTTACTGAACACTGCTGTTTTTAGGAATCTGTTGCAAAAATGCTTGTCAAAGATCAACATAACAGCAGCAATCTGCTGTTTTTAGAAATCTGCTGTGAAAACCCCAGTGAAATACCTTTTATGTTACTGAAACACTCTGCTGTTTTTAGGAATTTGTTGCACAAATGCTTGTCAAATATCTAAATAACAGAAGCAATCTGCTGTTTTTAGGAATCTGCTCTAAAAACACCAGTGATACCTTTTATGTTACTGAAACACTGCTGTTTTTACGAATCTGTTGCAAAAATGCTTGTCAAAGATCTACATAACGATAGCAATCTGCTGTTTTTAGGAATCTTCTGTAAAAACACCAGTGACATACCTTTTATGTTAGTGAAACACTCTGCTGTTTTTAGAAATCTGCTGTAAAAACACCAGTAAAATACCTTTCAGTAAATATATTTTATGTTACTGAACACTGCTGTTTTTAGGAATCTGTTGCAAAAATGCTTGTCAAAGATCAACATAACAGCAGCAATCTGCTGTTTTTAGGAATCTGCTGTGAAAACACCAGTGAAATACCTTTTATGTTACTGAAACACTCTGCTGTTTTTAGGAATTTGTTGCAAAAATGCTTGTCAAAGATCTACATAACAGAAGCAATCTGCTGTTTTTAGGAATCTGTTGCATAAATGCTTGTCAGAGATATTTTACAAGACAGGAGCGCTTAACCGTTTTTGAAAATTTTCTGCAAAAAATGCATGAAAAAGACCTGTCGGGCACTCTAATGTTTTTGGGAATCTGCTCTAAAAACATCAGTGAAATACCTTTTATGTTACTGAATCACTCTGCTGTTTTTAGGAATTTGTTGCACAAATGCTTGTCAAATATCTACATAACAGAAGCAATCTGTTGTTTTTAGGAATCTGCTCTAAAAACACCAGTGATACCTTTTATGTTACTGAAACACTGCTGTTTTTAGGAATCTGTTGCAAAAATGCTTGTCAAAGATCTACATAACGAAAGCAATCTGCTGTTTTTAGGAATCTTCTGTAAATACACCAGTGACATACCTTTTATGTTAGTGAAACACTCTGCTGTTTTTAGAAATCTGCTGTAAAAACACCAGTAAAATACCTTTCAGTAAATATATTTTATATTACTGAACACTGCTGTTTTTAGGAATCTGTTGCAAAAATGCTTGTCAAAGATCAACATAACAGCAGCAATCTGCTGTTTTTAGGAATCTGCTGTGAAAACACCAGTGAAATACCTTTTATGTTACTGAAACACTCTGCTGTTTTTAGGAATTTGTTGCAAAAATGCTTGTCAAAGATCTACATAACAGAAGCAATCTGCTGTTTTTAGGAATCTGTTGCATAAATGCTTGTCAGAGATATTTTACAAGACAGGAGCGCTTAACCGTTTTTGAAAATTTTCTGCAAAAAATGCATGAAAAAGACCTGTCGGGCACTCTAATGTTTTTGGGAATCTGCTCTAAAAACATCAGTGAAATACCTTTTATGTTACTGAATCACTCTGCTGTTTTTAGGAATTTGTTGCACAAATGATTGTCAAATATCTACATAACAGAAGCAATCTGTTGTTTTTAGGAATCTGCTCTAAAAACACCAGTGATAACTTCTATGTTACTGAAACACTGTTGTTTTTAAGAATCTGTTGCAAAAAATGCTTTTCAAAGATCTACATAACGGAAGCAATCTGCTGTTTTTAGGAATCTTCTGTAAAAACACCAGTGACATACCTTTTATGTTAGTGAAACACTGCTGTTTTTAGGAATCTGCTGTAAAAACACCAGTAAAATACCTTTCAGTAAAATACATTTTATGTTACTGAACACTGCTGATTTTAGGAATATGTTGCAAAAATGCTTGTCAAAGATCGACATAACAGCAGCAATCTGCTGTTTTTAGGAATCTGCTGTGAAAACACCTGTGAAATACCTTTTATGTTACTGAAACACTCTGCTGTTTTTAGGAATTTGTTGCAAAAATGCTTGTCAAAGATCTACATAACAGAAGCAATCTGCTGTTTTTAGGAATCTGTTGCATAAATGCTTGTCAGAGATATTTTACAAGACAGGAGCGCTTAACCGTTTTTGAAAATTTTCTGCAAAAAATGCATGAAAAAGACCTGTCGGGCACTCTAATGTTTTTGGGAATCTGCTCTAAAAACATCAGTGAAATACCTTTTATGTTACTGAATCACTCTGCTGTTTTTAGGAATTTGTTGCACAAATGATTGTCAAATATCTACATAACAGAAGCAATCTGTTGTTTTTAGGAATCTGCTCTAAAAACACCAGTGATAACTTCTATGTTACTGAAACACTGTTGTTTTTAAGAATCTGTTGCAAAAAATGCTTTTCAAAGATCTACATAACGGAAGCAATCTGCTGTTTTTAGGAATCTTCTGTAAAAACACCAGTGACATACCTTTTATGTTAGTGAAACACTGCTGTTTTTAGGAATCTGCTGTAAAAACACCAGTAAAATACCTTTCAGTAAAATACATTTTATGTTACTGAACACTGCTGATTTTAGGAATATGTTGCAAAAATGCTTGTCAAAGATCGACATAACAGCAGCAATCTGCTGTTTTTAGGAATCTGCTGTGAAAACACCTGTGAAATACCTTTTATGTTACTGAAATATTCTGCTGTTTAAAGGAATTTGTTGCAAAAATGCTTGTCAAAGACCTACATAACAGAAGCAATCTGCCGTTTTTAGGAATATGTTGCATAAATGCTTGTCAGAGATATTTTACAAGACTGGAGCACTTAACTTTTTTTGAAACTCTTATGCAAAAAATGCATGAAAAAGACCTATCGGGCACTCTGCTGTTTTTGGGAATCTGCTCTAAAAACACCAGTGAAATACCTTTTATGTTACTAAAACACTCTGCGGTTTTTAGGAATGTGTTGCATAAATGCTTGTCAAATATCTACATAACAGAAGCAATCTACAGTTTTTGGGAATATTCTGTAAAAACATCAGTGACATACCTTTTATGTTACTGAAACACTTTGCTGTTTTTAGGAATCTGCTGTAAAACATCTGGGAAATACCTTTCTGTTACTGAAACACTGCTGTTTTTAGGAATATGTTGCAAAAATGTTTGTCAAAGATCTACATAACAGAAGAAATGTGCTGTAAAAATGCTTATTATCTATAGTACAGGAGCACTATACTGTTTTTAGGAATTTGTTGCAAAAATTCTCGTCAAAGATCTGCATAACAATCTGCTGTTTGTGGGAATCTGCTGTAAGAAAGCTTGCTGTCAATCTTTCATATAACATAAGTACTCTGCTGTTTTTAAGATTGCTTTATAAAACCATTAGTCATAGACTTTTATGTCATTGAAGCGCGCTGTGGTTTTTGAGAATCTTGTGCAAAAACTATCGTTTAACTTTTATCGGACAGGAGAACTGCTGTTTTTAGGAATCTTTTGTAAAAAATAACATTCAAATATATTTTATGAGACAGGAGCGGTCTGCTGTTTTTAGGAATCTGTTGTGAAATGCTCTTTAAAAATATTTCTTGTACAGAAACGCTCTGCTGTTATTAGCAACCTGTTGTAAAAATGCTCGTCATTGACCTTTCGTAAAAGAGGTGCGTTGCTGTTTTTAGGAATCTGCAGCATAAATGCTCTTGAAATATATTTTATAAAACAGGAGCGCTCTGCTGTTTACTGGAATCTGTTATAAAAATGCTAGTCATACATAACAGGAGCACTCAAAGGTATTCTATATGACAGAAAACATTTGGGTATTTTTGGGAATGTGTTGCAAAAACGCTTGAAAGATCTACAAAACAGAAGCGATCTGCTGTTTTTAAGCATCTGCTGCAAAAACGCTTGCCAAAGGTCTTCTGTGGGATCTGTTGAAATTCATTGAGTTGCTGTTTTTAGGAATCTGCTGTAAAAATGCTTATCAAATATATTCTCAGGAGCGTTCTGCTGTTTTTAGGAATGTGTAGCAAAAATACTTGTCAAAGATCTACAAAACAAAAGTGATCTGCTGTTTTTAGGAGTCTGCTGCAAAACACTTGCCAAAAATCAGACATCAGCAGTCTGCTGTTTTTAGGAATCTGTTATAAAAATGCTCCTCATGGACATTTTATATAACGGGAGCGACATGCTGTTTTTAGGAATCTGATGTAAAAAATACTCATGGACCTTTTATATCAAATCAAATCAAATCAACTTTATTTATAAAGCACATTTAAAATTTACCACAGGGGTAGCCAAAGTGCTGTACAATGAGCAGGTTAAAAGATAAAACGAGTACCGAGCAAACACAACACAACACAAACAGAACACGATAAAAAACAAATAATTAAAATAGAATTAATAAAAACATAAAAACATAAAAACAGGATCACAGCAGGTGTATTATGGGGCGCAATTGCAGGATGGATATCACTCAGTGTTAAAAGCCATGGAATAAAAGTATGTTTTTAAGAGAGATTTAAAAACAGGAAGAGAGGAGGCTTGTCTAACACTTAGGGGTAGGTCGTTCCAGAGCTTGGGAGCAGCAACGGCGAAAGCTCTGTCACCTCTAAGCTTCAGCCTTGTGTCAGGGACCGTCAACAGCAGCTGATCGGCTGATCTTAAGGATCGGTTGGGGCAGTAAGGCTGAAGGAGGTCGGAGAGATAGGTTGGCGCGAGGTTGTTTAGACATTTAAAAACAAATAAAAGGAGTTTAAAATGTATTCGGTAACGCACAGGGAGCCAGTGAAGGGACGCTAAAATAGGGGTGATGTGCTCACGTCTGCGGGTCTGTGTTAGCAGACGAGCAGCAGAGTTCTGCACGAGCTGCAGGCGGGCGAGGGAGGCCTGGCTAATGCCTACATACAGGGCATTGCAATAATCAAGACGAGTCGAGATAAAAGCGTGGATTAATTTCTCAAGATCATGTCTTGATAGAAGCGGTTTCACTTTCGCTATTTGGCGTAATTGATAAAAGCTTTTTTGAACGACGCTGCTGATTTGTTTTTCGAAATTAAAATCTGAGTCAAACTTTACCCCCAGGTTTGTGACAGAGTCGCTGAGATACGGGGTCAGAGTGCCGAGGTCAACGTTGGGGGAGGGAGAGCGACTTGGACCGAACAACATAACTTCTGTTTTGTCTTCATTTAGGCTCAGGAAGTTAGCTGAAAGCCAGACTTTGATGTCGTGCAGGCAGTCAATAAGACGTTGAACCGTGTTATTTTGTGCCATGGGAAAATAAATCTGGCAATCATCGGCATAAAAATGAAATGCAATACTGTACTTCCTAAAAATAGAACCAAGGGGGAGAAGGTAAAGCGCAAATAAAATTGGGGCAAGGATTGAGCCCTGGGGGACCCCATGTGGTAAAGGAGCTGTGGACGACATAAAACTGTCTACTTTTACACAAAAACTCCTGTCGGTTAGGTACGACCGGAACCAGTTGAGGGCGGCGCCCTTAATGCCCACACAGTTCTCAAGACGAGTGATTAAGGTGGCGTGGTCGACGGTGTCGAACGCAGCAGACAGATCTAAAAGCACCAGGACAACATATTTACCAGAATCAGTGGACAGGAGGATATCGTTAAAAACTTTTAGAAGCGCTGACTCTGTGCAGTGGAGGGCTTTAAAACCGGACTGGAACAGCTCAGTGATACCATTATCCTCTAAGAAGGGCAACAACTGACTGTAGACAACCTTCTCTAATATTTTGGAAATGTATGGAAGATTAGAGATAGGTCTGAAGTTAGAGAGGAGAGAGGGGTCGAGGCTGGGTTTTTTAAGCAGAGGTCGTACCACTGCATGTTTAAACTCTACTGGAACTATTCCAGAAGAGAGGCTACTATTGATCATGTTAAGGACACTTGATCCAATAGTAGCAAGTACCTCCTTAAACAGGCGAGGTGGGAGGGCATCTGCAGGAGAACCAGAGGGCTTCATATGACTAACTGTGTCACTTAAAAAAGAAAAGGACACCGGCTCAAACTGATGGAAAACAGAAGAGAAATGCAGGGGAACAGAAGGGTCATATGAAGGCTGAGATAGACTGGCTCTAGTTGACACAATTTTGTCAGTGAAAAAATGGAGACAATTTTCACAGAATTCAAAAGAAGCATCAAAACCAGCAGATTTGGGAGCATCAATGACAGTGTTAATAGTTTTAAACAGAACTCTGGGGTTGTTACAGTTAGAAGATATAATCAGAGATAGATATATATTCATTTCTGCTTTTACAGTCATCTGAAAGGAAAACAGGCTTTCTTTAAAAATGGCAAAGGACACATGCAGCCTGTCTTTTTTCCATTTTCTCTCTGCTCTTCTACATACGCGCCTGGCAGCCCGAGTGACGTCATTCAACCAGGGCTGAGGCGTAGCTTTAGCGCGGCGGCATTTGAAAGGCGCGATCGTGTCCAGTGTTTGTAAACAGATAGAGTTGAACCCAGAAACCAACTCTTCAGTATTCAGACACACAGATGCTGCAGAATTATCATCACAAAGAGTCGAAAAAAATAGAGGAGAACCGAGCAGGAGACGAAGAATTAAACATGCGAGAGCGTTGGGGCGGTGCGCACAATTTAACTGGACACTGCGTGGCAATATCAAACAGGATCGGCATGTGATCAGAGAACACAGCGTCGCAAATGTCCAAATTAAAAACACACAAACCATACGAGAGCACTAAATCGAGTGTATGCCCGCGTTCATGTGTAGAACCACACACAGACTGTACAAAGTTAAATGAGTCGATTATATTCAGGAAGCTCCTGGAAAGCGGCTCATCTGGACAGCAGGTGTGAATATTAAAATCACCCACAATAAGGACACGATCATATTTGGGCAGGATTTCAGCCAGAAATTCAGAAAAGTCAGTTATAAAGTCTTTGTGGTACTTGGGTGGTCGATAGATGATGGCACACAGGACGACATCAGAAAGACCCAGTTCAAACATGCACAGCGTTCAAAGCTTGAAAAGGAGGATTGTAGGCGGATCTGACGGCATTTAAAGTCATTTTTAAAAACGACTGCTAATCCTCCTCCTTTTCGACCGGACGGCCGTGGGGAATTAAAGTAGGAACACTCCGGAGGCAGAAGTTCATTAAGAGGGGCGGACTCACCGGCTCTCAGCCATGTCTCCGTCACACAGAGGAAGTCCAGTCCGCGGGAAGTGAAGAAATCCTTCAGGATAAAAGTTTTGTTTGTCAAAGATCTTGCGTTCACAAGACCGAACCTGGCGGGGGCCAGCACGTCCAAGGCCGCAATTAATCCGGGTGGGGCCCGACACACAGCCCGCAGGTGGCGGTGATCCACCCCGCGCCTCCGGGGGCGGGGACAGCAGGAGCGACGACGGCAAGCTTCTTCCTCCAAACCAACGATAGGAACCAGCCAGGAGCCGATGGGATCGAGCGAGCGTGGGTGCAGGAGGAGACCGGATATACCGCACCATTCCTCCTTCGGGGAGCCACGGGAAGCCGGGCCAGGAGTGCCCTAACTTTCACCAGCTGGCCGCCACGTTTACCGCGGCGCCGGAGACGCTTCCGCCGGGGGAGAGGAGCCAGGGGGCGGGAAAGGAAGGCAGGAATCCGGCCAGGTGAAAAAGCTGACTGGGACGTCGAAAAACCAACGTCGAAGTTGATCATATCAGTGGGAGAGGGGCAAAGATCCAACAGTGTTTGGCGGTCATACACAAGCAGTGAGCTGACAGAGACGAAAATAGACGCAAAAAACACAAAAACGAACAGAGCTGACAGCGAGAGACGGCAGGCCAAAGCACATACTGGCGCCATCTTGCATCGGGGCGTGGTCTCAGTGTCAACCAATATAACATGATAGATCTGCTGTTTTTATATAACATGATAGATCTGCTGTTTTTAAGAATCTGTTAGAAAAATGCTCATCATGGACCTTTTATATAACATTAGGGATCTGCTGTTTTTAGGAATCTGTTATAAAAAGGGTCATCGTGGATCTTTTATATAACATGAGAGATCTGCTGTTTTGAAGAATCTCATAAAAATGCTCATCGACTTTTTATATAACAGGAGCGATCTGCTGTTTTTAGGAATCTGTGATACAAATACTCATTATGGACCTTTTATATAACATGATAGATCTGCTGTTTTTAGGAACCTGTGATAAAAATACTCATGGACCTTTTATATAACATGAGCGATCTGCTGTTTTTAGAAATCTGCTATAAAAATACTCATGGACCTTTTATATAACATGATAGATCTGCTGTTTTTAGGAATCTGTGATAAAAATACTCATGGACCTTTAATATAACATGAGCGATCTGCTGTTTTTAGAAATATGTTATAAAAATACTCATCATGGACCTTTTATATAACAGGAACGATCTGCTGTTTTTAGGAATCTGTTAAGGAAAAAAAATCATGATGGACCTTTTATACAACAGGTGCGATATGCTGTTTTTAGGAATCTGTGATAAAAATTCTCATCATGGACCTTTTATAGAACATGACAGATCTGCTGTTTTTAGGAATCTGTGACTAAAAATACTCACTATGGACCTTTTATATAACATGATAGATCTACTGTTTTTAGGAATTTGTGATAAAAATACTCATCATGGATTTTTTATATAACATGAGCGATTTGCTGTTTTTAGGAACCTGTGATAAAAATGCTCATTATGGACCTTTCATATAACATGATAGATCTGCCGTTTTTAGGAATCTGTTCAGGAAAAAATCATCATGGACCTTTTATATAACATGAGTGATCTGCTGTTTTTAGGAATCCGTTATAAAAATGTTCGTTATGGACCTTTTATATTAATTCTTTTTTTCATTTATTTATTTATTTCAGGCAATGACATAAAAAAGTACAAGTTGACAAAACATAATAATATAAATTAATATAGTGCATGATTGTCCACTTGTTCCTGAAAGTGAGTGGGAAGAAGATAACTTATTTAATCCCACCCCCAGTTCTCCATTCAGTGATTATTCACATGAGTTTCACTCTTACTTTGTTCAAGGATTATAATACAGATGTTGTATCATAGTGGCATTACCACAGGTAACAATAATTATTACACTGTAACAATAATTTGTATCAACAATGTAGGAATAATGAATATACCAACAATGGTAATAGACAACATAGCAACAATGGTAATAGACAACATAGCAATAATGGTAATAGACAACATAGCAACAATGGTAATAAACAACATAGCAATAATGGTAATAGACAACATAGCAATAATGGTAATAGACAACATAGCAATAATGGTAATAGACAACATAGCAATAATGGTAATAAACAACATAGCAATAATGGTAATAGACAACATAGCAACAACGGTAATAAACAACATAGCAATAATGGTAATAGACAACATAGCAATAATGGTAATAGACAACATAGCAACAACGGTAATAAACAACATAGCAATAATGGTAATAGACAACATAGCAATAATGGTAATAGACAACATAGCAATAATGGTAATAGACAACATAGCAATAATGGTAATAAACAACATAGCAATAATGGTAATAGACAACATAGCAACAATGGTAATAAACAACATAGCAATAATGGTAATAGACAACATAGCAACAATAGTAATAAACAACATAGCAATAATGGTAATAGACAACATAGCAATAATGGTAATAGACAACATAGCAATAATGGTAATAGACAACATAGCAATAATGGTAATAGACAACATAGCAATAATGGTAATAGACAACATAGCAATAATGGTAATAGACAACATAGCAATAATGGTAATAGACAACATAGCAATAATGGTAATAGACAACATAGCAACAATGGTAATAAACAACATAGCAATAATGGTAATAGACAACATAGCAATAATGGTAATAGACAACATAGCAATAATGGTAATAGACAACATAGCAATAATGGTAATAGACAACATAGCAACAATGGTAATAAACAACATAGCAATAATGGTAATAGACAACATAGCAATAATGGTAATAGACAACATAGCAACAACGGTAATAAACAACATAGCAATAATGGTAATAGACAACATAGCAATAATGGTAATAGACAACATAGCAATAATGGTAATAAACAACATAGCAATAATGGTAATAGACAACATAGCAACAATGGTAATAAACAACATAGCAATAATGGTAATAGACAACATAGCAACAATAGTAATAAACAACATAGCAATAATGGTAATAGACAACATAGCAATAATGGTAATAGACAACATAGCAATAATGGTAATAGACAACATAGCAATAATGGTAAGGAAACATTGAGCACATGTTAACACTTTGAGACAGAGTACAACAGCAGGTCAAATTAAAGACCCTCATCTCTATATTTGAACCAGACCCCATGTTTGTATAAAAGTTTAAATCGATTAATAGTTTGGCATTGCTTGTGTTGTAAGTCCAGTTTGTTCCATAGTTTTACTCCGCATACAGACACACAAAAACGTTTACGAGTGGTTTGAGCTCTCGGCAATAAGAAATATCCAAAGCCTCTCAAGTTATGAGCCTGCACTGGTCTTATAAAAAAACGTTGTAGATTAGGCGGCAATAATTTGTTATATGCTTTATACAAGATAATTAATGTATTATATTTAACAAGGTCATCAAATTTGAGCAACTTTGATTGCATAAACAGATTATGAGTATGTTCTAAATAACCAACGTTGTGAATGATCCGCACTTCTCTTTTCTGTAATATGATCGGAGGATGAATTGTGTTGTGGTAAGTATTCCCCCATACTTCAACACAGTATGTAAGGTATGGCAGTACCAAAGCGCAGTATAGAGTACAGAGTGCATTTTCATTGAGGTATAGTTTTGCTTTGTTTATAATTGAGATGCTTTTGGAGATTTTTGTTTTAATTTGTCTCACATGAGGTTTCCATGATAGTTTACTATCAATTATTACTCCCAAAAATGTATTCTCATTTACAATTTCAATTTGGGTACCATCAATACTTATTTTCTGTTCAGACATTATGTTGCGATTTCCAAACATCACTATCTTAGTTTTATTTATATTCAAAGATAATTTATTTGTGTCCATCCATTTTGTTTTTGCTATGTTTAGTTCTGTGTTTACTGTATTTATGAGCTCATTACAGTCATCACTACTGTAGAATATATTTGTGTCGTCTGCAAATAGTATACATTTCAGCACTTTAAACATATCATTAATATACACATTAAACAGTTTTGGCCCCAACACGGACCCTTGGGGGACACCACAAGCAATGCCAAGAGTATCAGATAAAAATTGACCCATTTTTACAAACTGTACCCTCCCTGTTCAATAACTTTTTAACCAGTCACCAGCCAGCCCCCTAATTCCATATCTTCCCATTTGATCTAGTAGAATTGAATGATTAATGGTATCAAAGGCTTTCTTTAGATCAATAAAAATACCAACGGCATATCTTTTATGCTCCAGTGCATTAGTCATTTCCTCAATAGCTTCAGTTATCGCCATTGATGTTGTTCGTTTGGACCTAAAGCCATACTGACCGTCATTGATTATATGATGTTTCTCAAGAAAAGATTCAAGTCAAGATTTAAATAGTTTCTCTAAGACTGAGGCAAAAGAGAGATTGGTCTGTAATTGGTGAAAGCGTGTTTGCAGTCACTTTTGAAGAGCGGAGTTACCTTAGCGATTTTCTTTTGACTTGGAAAGCGGCCAGTCTGGAATGATAGGTTACATATACAAGTTAAGGGTTTTACAATATTCAGTATAACTTTTTGAACCAATATCACGTTGATATCATGGCAGTCAGTGGAGCACTTACTTTTACACTTCCGCACAATGTTTGTCACTTCCTGCTCTTTTACAGCTGGGAGGAAGAATGACGAAGAATTCTGTTCAATAGTTGATTTTGTAACTCCATTGTCTGGGATATCAACAGCCAACTTAGGACCAACATTTACAAAAAAACTATTGAACTTGTTTACTACATTACTCATATTATAATCTTCACCATTTTCATCCAAAAAGTAATCAGGATATGTCAACTTTGAATATCCTTGTTTGATTAGACTATTCAAAACATCCCTAATTCCTTTTAAATTGTTTTTGTTTTCATATAGTTTTTATTGATAATATAACCGTTTCCTTGTTCTTATAATATCAGTTAATTTATTTTTGTACTTCTTGTATCGTTGTTCGACTTCTTTTGTTTTTATTTTGATGAAAAGTTTGTAGAGATTGTTTTTCTTTTTACAGGCTTTAATTATCCCTTTTGTTATTCTAGGGCTATTTTTATTTTTTCCTTTTATAAAATATTTTTTCACGGGGCAATGTTTATAATGCAGGGAAGTAAAGATGTCTAAAAAATTACAAAAGCATTGTCCACATTTGGTTCTCTGTATACTGACGTCCAATCCTGAACTGCTAAACTATTGTTCAGGGCACAGATTGTTTCCTCAGTTGTTATTCGTTTAGAGATTTTTGCCATAGTGTCTTTGGTTTTCTTGAGATGACAGTCATATAAAGTAAAAACAGGTAAATGGTCAGTAATATCACATATAAATAGGCTACTGGTGACTTGATTTCCCATAATGTTAGTAAAAATGTTGATGATTGTGTCACTATGTGTTGTTATTCTGCTTGGTTTGGTTATGGTTGGATATAGAGACAAGCTGTACATTGTGTCAATGAAGTCATCAACATGTTTTTGCTTGGTTGAGTTCAACAAATCAATGTTAAAATCACCACAGATAAATATGGTTTTATGGTTGACAGAGGAAAATAGTTTACCCATCCACTCATTGAAAGTTTCTATGCTTGAACAATTCATGAGGATATTTGTCTTTTTGTCATTCAGGATTTCCACTATTTAACATTCAAATAATCCATCGACTGCTATGGTCATGTTTGTTAAAACTTTAAATGTAACAGATTTATGAATAAACAATCTGACCCCTCCTCCTATTTTATTTATTCTGTTTTATGTATCTTAATTCATAGTCATTCAGACTAAAATCAAGACCTTTATCATTGTTGAACCAGGTTTCAGTAATTGCAATAATGGTACATGGATGACTAAATTCTTTCAAGTAATCCTTCATAGCCTCAAAGTTAGTGTACATGCTTCGACTATTGAAATGTATTATTGACAGACTATCTTCTCATTAGGGCCCGCCATGGCCCATTGCAAAAGGACTCCCACAGGGAGTCCTTATGCAATGGGACATAAGGACCTATTGTTATTCGTCCGTTTTATTATTATTATTATTCTTTATTCTTCCGCCGCCACAACAAACTCACCATATTTGACCCACACATCAGGACCTGCGAAAATTACCTTTTTTTTAAAAAACCGAACCCCAAAACTCAAAATTGCGCTCTAGCGCCCCCTAGGAAAAAAGAAAAACAGACTGCCTGTAACTCCCACTAGGAAGGTCGGAGAGACATGAAACAAAAACCTCTATGTAGGTCTGACTTAGACCTAGTTCTCATAATTGTATGTCTTCGGGCTAAAATCAACAGGAAGTTGCCTATTCCCCCTTCAATACAAAAAAGTACTAAAAACAGTCACTTTTGCCTCTTTCAGCTGTAATTTGACCCTCTTAACATGCTTCAAAACTCACCAAACTGAACACACACATCAGGACTGGCTAAAACTGTGATCTAATGAAAAAACCTAACCCCAAATCTAAAAATTGTGCTCTACAGCAATTTTTTTATAAAACTGATAAAAAACTGCTCCTCGGAAGAAAAAAACTACAAAACTGCCTGTAACTCCCATTGGGAAGGTCGGAGAGACATGAAACAAAAACCTCTCCGTAGGTCTCACTTAGACCTACATTTCATAAATTGACTACCCCCAGCAAAAATGAACAGGAAGTTTGCTATTCCCCCTTCAAAACTATTTTTTTGTAAAAACCGGTCACCTTCCTTCAAAAACTATCTCCTCTGAGCGCGTTTGTCGTTTCGGCTTCAAACTAACACAGGAGAGAGATTAAACCCTTGTGCATAAATTAACAGAACAGTTTTTTTATAACTGCTCCGGTTTTGATTTTATGAGCCTTCAAAGACCCGCTGCGCTGATGCTGCTGCACTGCTGTTTTTTTAAGATGGCTGCTCTAAAGCAGGAAGCACCAACGTGCCCACACAATGCAGACAAGGTAGGTACACTAGACAAAAGTCTTGGGACACTTCAGAATAAAAGTAGACAAAAGTATTGGGACACTTAGGACTAGCACCTGCCAAATACGCGGGCCCGAACAACGCTGCTTGCAGCTTTAATTATTATTATTATTCCGCCGCCTCTTTGAACACTAATTTGACCCACTCAACATGCTTCAAAACTCACCAAATTTGACACACTCATCAGGACCTGCGAAAATTGTCTTTTGATGAAAAAACCGAACCCAAAAAATCAAAATTGCGCTCTAGCGCCCCCTAGGAAAAAAAAAAAAAACAGACTGCCTGTAACTCCCACTAGGAAGGTCGGAGAGACATGAAACAAAAACCTCTATGTAGGTCTGACTTAGACCTAGTTCTCATAATTGTATGTCTTCGGGCTAAAATCAACAGGAAGTTGGCAATTCCCCCTTCAAGACAAAAAAGTACTAAAAACAGTCACTTTTGCCTCTTTGAGCTGTAATTTGACCCCCTTAACATGCTTCAAAACTCACCAAACTGAACACACACATCAGGACTGGCTTAAACTGTGATATAATGAAAAAACCTAACCCCAAATCAAAAAATTGTGCTCTACAGCAATTTTTTAATCAAACTGACAAATAACTGCTCCTCGGAAGACAAAAAATACAAAACTGCCTGTAACTCCCACTGGGAAGGTCGGAGAGACATGAAACAAAAACCTCTATGTAGGTCTCACTTAGACCTACATTTCATAAATTGACAACCCCCAGCAAAAATCTACAGGAAGTTTGCTATTCCCCCTTCAAAACAACATTTTTGTAAAAACCGGTCACCTTCCTTCAAAATCTATCTCCTCTGAGCGCGTTTGTCGTTTCGCCTTCAAACTAACACAGGTGAGAGATTAAACCCTTGTGCATAAATTAACAGAACAGTTTTTTTATAACTGCTCCGGTTTTGATTTTATGACCCTTCAAAGACCCGCTGCGCTGATGCTGCTGCAATGCTGTTTTTTCAAGATGGCTGCTTAAAAGCAGGAAGCACCAACGTGCCCACACAATGCAGACAAGGTAGGTACACTAGACAAAAGTCTTGGGACACTTCAGACTAAAAGTAGACAAAAGTATTGGGACACTTAGGACTAGCACCTGCCAAATACGCGGGCCCGAACAACGCTGCTTGCAGCTTTAATTAGGGCCCGCCATGGCCCATTGCAAAAGGACTCCCGAAGGGAGTCCTTATGCAATGGGACATAAGGACCTATTGTTTTTCGTCCGTTTTATTATTAGGGCCCGCAGTGGCCCATTGCAAAAGGACTCCCACAGGGAGTCCTTATGCAATGGGACATAAGGACCTATTGTTATTCGTCCGTTTTATTATTATTATTATTATTCTTCCGCAGCTTTGCGCACTACTTTGACCCCCTTAACATGCTTCAAAACTCACCAAATTTTACACACACATCAGTAATTTCCGGCAAAACTTTTTATCAAAAAACCAAACCTCAAAACTCAAGATTGCGCTCTAGCGCCCCCTAGAAAAAAAAAAAAACAGACTGCCTGTAACTCCCACTAGGAAGGTCGGAGAGACATGAAACAAAAACCTCTATGTAGGTCTGACTTAGACCTAGTTCTCATAATTGTATGTCTTCGGGCTAAAATCAACAGGAAGTTGGCAATTCCCCCTTCAAGACAAAAAAGTACTAAAAACAGTCACTTTTGCATCTTTGAGCTGTAATTTGACCCCCTAAACATGCTTCAAAACTCACCGAACTGAACACACACATCAGGACTGGCTAAAACTGTGATCTAATGAAAAAACCTAACCCCAAATCTAAAAATTGTGCTCTACAGCAATTTTTTTATAAAACGGACAAAAAACTGCTCTTCGGAAGAAAAAAAAGACAAAACTGCCTGTAACTCCCACTGGGAAGGTCCGACAGACATGAAACAAAAACCTCTCCGTAGGTCTCACTTAGACCTACATTTCATAAATTGACAACCCCCAGCAAAAATCTACAGGATGTTTGCTATTCCCCCTTCAAAACAATTTTTTTGTTAAAACCGGTCACCTTCCTTCAAAAACTATCTCCTCTGAGCGCGTTTGTCCTTTCGCCTTCAAAATAACACAGGAGAGAGATTAAACCCTTGTGCATAGAATAACAGAACCGTTTTGTGATACCTGCTCCGGTTTTGATTTTATGACCCTTCAAAGACCCGCTGCACTGATGCTCCTGCGGTGCTGTTTTTCTAAGATGGCTGCTCAAAAGCAGGAAGCACCAACGTGCCCACACAATGCAGACAAGGTAGGTACACTAGACAAAAGTCTTGGGACACTTCAGACTACAAGTAGACAAAAGTCTTGGGACACTTAGGACTAGCACCTGCCAAATACGCGGGCCCGAACAACGCTGCTTGCAGCTTTAATTATTATTATTATTATTCCGCCGCCTCTTCGAACACTAATTTGACCCACTTAACATGCTTCAAAACTCACCAAATTTGACCCACTCATCAGGACCTGCGAAAATTGTCTTTTAATAAAAAAACCAAACTGCAAAAATCAAAATTGCGCTCTAGCGCCCCCTAGGAAAAAAAAAAACTAGACTGCCTGTAACTCCCACTAGGAAGGTCGGAGAGACATGAAACAAAATCCTCTATGTAGGTCTGACTTAGACCTAGTTCTCATAATTGTATGTCTTCGGGCTAAAATCAACAGGAAGTTGGCAATTCCCCCTTCAAGACAAAAAAGTACTAAAAACAGTCACTTTTGCCTCTTTGAGCTGTAATTTGACCCCCTTCACATGCTTCAAAACTCACCAAACTGAACACACACATCAGGACTGGCTAAAACTGTGATCTAATGAAAAAACCTAACCCCAAATCTAAAAATTGTGCTCTACAGCAATTTTTGAATAAAACTGATAAAAAACTGCACCTCGGAAGAAAAAAATTACAAAAATGCCTGTAACTCCCACTGGGAAGGTCGGAGAGACATGAAACAAAAACCTCTCCGTAGGTCTCACTTAGACCTACATTTCATAAATTGACTACCCCCAGCAAAAATCAACAGGAAGTTTGCTATTCCCCCTTCAATACCACTTTTTTGTCTAAACCTGTCACCTTCCTTCAAAAACGAACTCCTCTGAGCGCGTTTGTCGTTTCGCCTTCAAAATAACACAGGAGAGACATTGAACCCTTGTGAATACAACAACAGAAGCGCTTTTTAATTAAGTGCTCCGGTTTTGATTTTATGACCCTTCAAAGACCCGCTGCACTCATGCTGCTGCGGTGCTGTTTTTTTAAGATGGCTGCTCTAAAGCAGGAATAACCAACATGCCCACACAATGCAGACAAGGTAGGTACACTAGACAAAAGTCTTGGGACACTTCAGACTACAAGTAGACAAAAGTATTGGGACACTTAGGACTAGCACCTGCCAAATACGCGGGCCCGACCAACGCTGCTTGCAGCTTTTTAAGATGGCTGCTCTAAAGCAGGAATAACCAACATGCCCACACAATGCAGACAAGGTAGGTACACTAGACAAAAGTCTTGGGACACTTCAGACTACAAGTAGACAAAAGTATTGGGACACTTAGGACTAGCACCTGCCAAATACGCGGGCCCGACCAACGCTGCTTGCAGCTTTAATTAGGGCCCGCCATGGCCCATTGCAAAAGGACTCCCACAGGGAGTCCTTATGCAATGGGACATAAGGACCTATTGTTATTCGTCCGTTTTATTATTCTTTATTATTATTATTCCGCCGCCTCTTTGAACACTAATTTGACCCACTCAACATGCTTCAAAACTCACCATATTTGACACACTCATCAGGACCTGCGAAAATTGTCTTTTGATAAAAAAACCGAACCCCAAAAATCAAAATTGCGCTCTAGCGCCCCCTAGGAAAAAAAAAAAACAGACTGCCTGTAACTCCCACTAGGAAGGTCGGAGAGACATGAAACAAAAACCTCTATGTAGGTCTGACTTAGACCTAGTTCTCATAATTGTATGTCTTCGGGCTAAAATCAACAGGAAGTTGCCAATTCCCCCTTCAATACAAAAAAGTACTAAAAACAGTCACTTTGGCCTCTTTGAGCTGTAATTTCACCCCCTTAACATGCTTCAAAACTCACCAAACTGAAGACACACATCAGGACTGGCTAAAACTGTGATCTAATGAAAAAACCTAACCCCTAATCTAAAAACTGTGCTCTACAGCAATTTTTTTATAAAACGGACAAAAAACTGCTCCTCGGAAGAAAAAAACTACAAAACTGCCTGTAACTCCCACTGGGAAGGTCGGAGAGACATGAAACAAAAACCTCTATGTAGGTCTCACTTAGACCTACATTTCATAAATTGACAACCCCCAGCAAAAATCAACAGGATGTTTGCTATTCCCCCTTCAAAACTATTTTTTTGTAAAAACCGGTCACCTTCCTTCAAAAACTATCTCCTCTGAGCGCGTTTGTCGTTTCGTCTTCAAACTAACACAGGTGAGAGATTAAACCCTTGTGCATAAATTAACAGAACAGTTTTTTTATAACTGCTCCGGTTTTGATTTTATGACCCTTCAAAGACCCGCTGCGCTGATGCTGCTGCAATGCTGTTTTTTCAAGATGGCTGCTTAAAAGCAGGAAGCACCAACGTGCCCACACAATGCAGACAAGGTAGGTACACTAGACAAAAGTCTTGGGACGCTTCAGACTAAAAGTAGACAAAAGTATTGGGACACTTAGGACTAGCACCTGCCAAATACGCGGGCCCGAACAACGCTGCTTGCAGCTTTAATTAGGGCCCGCCATGGCCCATTGCAAAAGGACTCCCACAGGGAGTCCTTATGCAATGGGACATAAGGACCTATTGTTCTTCTAAGGTTTTATTATTATTATTATTCTTTATTCTTCCGCCGCCACAAAAAACTGTAATTTGACCCACTTAACATGCTTCAAAACTCACCATATTTTACCCACACATCAGGACCTGCGAAAATTGCATGTTTTTAATAAAACCGAAACATAAAACTCAAAATTGCGCTCTAGCGCCCCCTAGGAAAAAAAAAAAACAGACTGCCTGTAACTCCCACTAGGAAGGTCGGAAAAATATGAAACAAAAACCTCTATGTAGGTCTGACTTAGACCTAGTTCTCATAATTGTATGTCTTCGGGCTAAAATCTACAGGAAGTTGGCAATTCCCCCTTCAAGACAAAAAAGTACTAAAAACAGTCACTTTTGCCTCTTTGAGCTGTATTTTGACCCCCTTAACATGCTTCAAAACTCACCGAACTGAACGCACACATCAGGACTGGCAAAAATTGCCATCTAATAAAGAAACCGAACCCCAAATCCAAAAATTGCGCTCTACAGCAATTTTTGAATAAAACTGATAAAAAACTGCTCCTCGGAAGAAAACAACTACAAAACTGCCTGTTACTACCACAGGGAAGGTCGGACAGACATGAAACAAATACCTCTATGTAGGTCTTACTTAGACCTACATTTCATAAATTCACAACCCCCAGCAAAAATCTACAGGATGTTTGCTATTCCCCCTTCAAAACAATTTTTTTGGAAAAACCGGTCACCTTCCTTCAAAAACTATCTCCTCTGAGCGCGTTTGTCCTTTCGGCTTCAAACTAACACAGGAGAGAGATTAAACCCTTGTGCATAGATTAACAGAAGCGTTTTGTGATACCTGCTCCGGTTTTGATTTTATGACCCTTCAAAGACCCGCTGCACTGATGCTCCTGCGGTGCTGTTTTTTTAAGATGGCTGCTTAAAAGCAGGAAGCACCAACGTGCCCACACAATGCAGACAAGGTAGGTACACTAGACAAAAGTCTTGGGACACTTCAGACTAAAAGTAGACAAAAGTATTGGGACACTTAGGACTAGCACCTGCCAAAGACGCGGGCCCGACCAACGCTGCTTGCAGCTTTAATTAGGGCCCGCCATGGCCCATTGCAAAAGGACTCCCACAGGGAGTCCTTATGCAATGGGACATAAGGACCTATTGTTTTTCGTTCGTTTTATTCTTTATTATTCTTTATTATTCTTCCGCCGCCTCTTCGAACACTAATTTGACCCACTTAACATGCTTCAAAACTCACCAAATTTGACCCACCCATCAGGACCTGCGAAAATTGTCTTTTAATAAAAAAACCAAACCCCAAAACTCAAAATTGCACTCTAGCGCCCCCTAGGTAAAAAAAAAACTAGGCTGCCTGTAACTCCCACTAGGAAGGTCGGAAAAACATCAAACAAAATCCTCTATGTAGGTCTGACTCAGACCTAACTTTCATAATGGTACATTCTCGGGCTAAAATCTACAGGAAGTTGGCAATTCCCCCTTCAAGACAAAAAAGTACTAAAAAAAGTCACTTTTGCCTCTTTGAGCTGTAATTTGACCCCCTTAACATGCTTCAAAACTCACCAAACTTAACACACACATCAGGACTGGCTAAAACTGAGATCTAATGAAAAAACCTAACCCCAAATCCAAAAATTGTGCTCTACAGCAATTTTTTTATAAAACGCACAAAAAACTGCTCCTCGGAAGAAAATAAGTACTAAACTGCCTGTAACTCCCACTGGGAAGGTCGGAGAGACATGAAACAAAAACTTCTATGTAGGTCTCACTTAGACTTACATTTCATAAATTGACAACCCCCAGCAAAAATCTACAGGAAGTTTGCTATTCCCCCTTCAAAACAATTTTTTTGGAAAAACCGGTCACCTTCCTTCAAAATCTATCTCCTCTGACAGCGTTTGTCGTTTCGCCTTCAAATTAACACAGGTGAGAGATAAAACCCTTGTGATTAAAAGTATAGATGGGATTTGTAATACCTGCTCCGGTTTTGATTTTATGACCCTTCAAAGACCCGCTGCACTGATGCTCCTGCGGTGCTGTTTTTCTAAGATGGCTGCTCAAAAGCAGGAAGCACTAACGTGCCCACACAATGCAGACAAGGTAGGTACACTAGACAAAAGTCTTGGGACACTTCAGACTAAAAGTAGACAAAAGTATTGGGACACTTAGGACTAGCACCTGCCAAATACGCGGGCCCGACCAACGCTGCTTGCAGCTTTAATTATTATTATTTTTCTTCCGCCGCCTCTTTGAACACTAATTTGACCCACTTAACATGCTTCAAAACTCACCAAATTTGACCCACACATCAGGACCTGCGAAAATTGTCTTTTAATAAAAAAACCAAACTGCAAAAATCAAAATTGCGCTCTAGCGCCCCCTAGGAAAAAAAAAAACTAAACTGCCTGTAACTCCCACTAGGAAGGTCGGAGAGACATGAAACAAAAACCTCTATGTAGGTCTGACTTACACCTACATTTCATTAATGGTACATTCTCGGGCCAAACTCAACAGGAAGTTGGCAATTCCCCCTTCAAGACAAAAAAGTACTAAAAACAGTCACTTTTGCATCTTTGAGCTGTAATTTGACCCCCTTAACATGCTTCAAAACTCACCAAACTTAACACACACATCAGGACTGGCTAAAACTGTGATCTAATGAAAAAACCTAACCCCAAATCTAAAAATTGTGCTCTACAGCAATTTTTTAATCAAACCGACAAAAAACTGCTCCTCGGAAGGAAAAAAAGACAAAACTGCCTGTAACTCCCACTGGGAAGGTCCGACAGACATGAAACAAAAACCTCTCCGTAGGTCTCACTTTGACCTACATTTCATAAATTGACAACCCCCAGCAAAAATCAACAGGATGTTTGCTATTCCCCCTTCAAAACAATTTTTTTGTTAAAACCCGTCACCTTCCTTCAAAAACTATCTCCTCTGAGCGCGTTTGTCCTTTCACCTTCAAAATAACACAGGAGAGAGATTAAACCCTTGTGCATAGAATAACAGAACCGTTTTGTGATACCTGCTCCGGTTTTGATTTTATGACCCTTCAAAGACCCTCTGCACTGATGCTCCTGCGGTGCTGTTTTTCTAAGATGGCTGCTCAAAAGCAGGAAGCACCAACATGCCCACACAATGCAGACAAGGTAGGTACACTAGACAAAAGTCTTGGGACACTTCAGACTAAAAGTAGACAAAAGTATTGGGACACTTAGGACTAGCACCTGCCAAATACGCGGGCCCGACCAACGCTGCTTGCAGCTTTAATTATTCTTTATTTTTCTTCCGCCGCCTCTTCGAACACTAATTTGACCCACTTAACATGCTTCAAAACTCACCAAATTTGACCCACACATCAGGACCTGCGAAAATTGTCTTTTAATAAAAAAACCAAACTGAAAAAATCACAATTGCGCTCTAGCGCCCCCTAGGAAAAAAAAAAACTAGACTGCCTGTAACTCCCACTAGGAAGGTCGGAGAGACATGAAACAAAATCCTCTATGTAGGTCTGACTTAGACCTAGTTCTCATAATTGTATGTCTTCGGGCTAAAATCAACAGGAAGTTGGCAATTCCCCCTTCAAGACAAAAAAGTACTAAAAACAGTCACTTTTGCCTCTTTGAGCTGTAATTTCACCCCCTTCACATGCTTCAAAACTCACCAAACTGAACACACACATCAGGACTGGCTAAAACTGTGATCTAATGAAAAAACCTAACCCCAAATCTAAAAATTGTGCTCTACAGCAATTTTTTAATAAAACGGACAAAAAACTGCTCCTCGGAAGAAAAACACCACAAAACTGCCTGTAACTCCCACTGGGAAGGTCGGAGAGACATGAAACACAAACCTCTATGTAGGTCTCACTTAGACCTACATTTCATAAATTGACAACCCCCCGCAAAAATCTACAGGATGTTTGCTATTCCCCCTTCAAAACAATTTTTTTGTAACAACCCGTCACCTTCCTTCAAAAACGAACTCCTCTGAGCGCGTTTGTCGTTTCGCCTTCAAAATAACACAGGAGAGACATTGAACCCTTGTGAATACAACAACAGAAGCCTTTTTTAATTAAGTGCTCCGGTTTTGATTTTATGACCCTTCAAAGACCCGCTGCACTCATGCTGCTGCGGTGCTGTTTTTTTAAGATGGCTGCTCAAAAGCAGGAAGCACCAACGTGCCCACACAATGCAGACAAGGTAGGTACACTAGACAAAAGTCTTGGGACACTTCAGACTAAAAGTAGACAAAAGTATTGGGACACTTAGGACTAGCACCTGCCAAATACGCGGGCCCGAACAACGCTGCTTGCAGCTTTAATTATTATTATTATTCTTTATTCTTCCGCCGCCACAACAAACTGTAATTTGACCCACTTAACATGCTTCAAAACTCACCATATTTGACCCACACATCAGGACCTGCGAAAATTACCTTTTTTTTAAAAAACCGAACCCCAAAACTCAAAATTGCGCTCTAGCGCCCCCTAGGAAAAAAAAAAACAGACTGCCTGTAACTCCCACTAGGAAGGTCGGAGAGACATGAAACAAAAACCTCTATGTAGGTCTGACTTAGACCTAGTTCTCATAATTGTATGTCTTCGGGCTAAAATCAACAGGAAGTTGGCAATTCCCCCTTCAAGACAAAAAAGTACTAAAAACAGTCACTTTTGCCTCTTTCAGCTGTAATTTCACCCCCTTAACATGCTTCAAAACTCACCAAACTGAACACACACATCAGGAATGGCTACAACTGTGATCTAATGAAAAAACCGAACCCCAAATCCAAAAATTGTGCTCTACAGCAATTTTTGAATAAAACTGATAAAAAAACGGCTCCTCGGAAGAAAAAAATTACAAAACTGCCTGTAACTCCCACTGGGAAGGTCGGAGAGACATGAAACAAATACCTCTCCGTAGGTCTCACTTAGACCTACATTTCATAAATTGACTACCCCCAGCAAAAATCAACAGGATGTTTGCTATTTCCCCTTCAAAACAATTTTTTGGTCTAAACCGGTCACCTTCCTTCAAAAACTATCTCCTCTGAGCGCGTTTGTCCTTTCGGCTTCAAACTAACACAGAAGAGAGATTAAACCCTTGTGCATAGAATAACAGAACCGTTTTGTGATACCTGCTCCGGTTTGGATTTTATGACCCTTCAAAGACCCGCTGCACTGATGCTCCTGCGGTGCTGTTTTTTTAAGATGGCTGCTCAAAAGCAGGAAGCACCAACGTGCCCACACAATGCAGACAAGGTAGGTACACTAGACAAAAGTCTTGGGACACTTCAGACTAAAAGTAGACAAAAGTATTGGGACACTTAGGACTAGCACCTGCCAAATACGCGGGCCCGAACAACGCTGCTTGCAGCTTTAATTTTACACTGCTTTCATATTGTTCACGGGTAAAATAATTACAGTTTTTAACAAAAATTATTATCAGGGGTCTATCTCCATATCAGTCTCTGTTGTGGCGTGCTCTTGATACTCACACATGTCCAGTTCTTTTTGTTGATGTTGTAGGATCTTCTGCAACATGTCCATATCAATACTTGGTGTGGTCTGTGTTCTTGGTGTGGGTAGCATTGAGATGATGTAGAAGTCACAAAGCTACGTTGATACCAAGTACTGCATCAATGTCAATACTTATTAAGATCTTCTATGTTCCTTATCACCAAGACTTTTGCTCCCTCCGGCGTCCCATTTAGTTTGATGAAGATCTTACAGTTCGTTACCCAGGTTTGTTGAATCTCGCTTTGCCTTTTAAGTTGTCGTGCGATTCTTGCGATGTCAGCATTTTTCTTGGTCAAATGTTCATTTATGAAAACATCTGTACCTTTCAGTTTGCGTCCTTGCCTTAATAGTGCCATTTTCTTTTTTCTGTTTGTGAATCTCATGATATATAACATGATAGATCTGCTGATTTGAGGAATCTGTGATAAAAACACTCACCACTTTTATATAACATGATAGATCTGCTGTTTTCAGAAATCTGTTATGAAAATACTCATCGTGGACCTTTTATATAACATGAGCAATCTGCTGTTTTTGGGAACCTGTTATAAAAAGGCTCATCAATGACCTTTTATATAACATGATAGATTTGCTGATTTTAGGAATCTGTGATAAAAACACTCATCATGGACCTTTTATATAACATGAGAGATCTGCTGTTTTTAGGAATATGTGATAAAAATGCTCATCATGGACCTTTTATATAACATGAGAGATCTGCTGTTTTTAGGAATATGTGATAAAAATGCTCATCATGGACCTTTTATATAACATGAGAGATCTGCTGTTTTTAGGAATATGTGATAAAAATGCTCATCATGGACCTTTTATATAACATGAGAGATCTGCTGTTTTTAGGAATATGTGATAAAAATGCTCATCATGGACCTTTTATATAACATGATAGATCTGCTGTTTTTAGGAATTTGTGATAAAAATACTCATCATGGGCCTTTTATATAACATGAGCAATCTGCTGTTTATAGGAATCTGTTATAAAAATACCCATCATGGACCTTTTATACAACATGAGCGATCTGCTGTTTTTAGGAACCTGTGATAAAAATGTTCATCATGGACCTTTTATATAACATGAAAGATCTGCTGTTTTTAGGAATCTGTTATAAAAATACCCATCATGGACCTTTTATATAACATGGGCGATCTGCTGTTTTTAGGAACCTGTGATAAAAATGCTCATCATGGACCTTTTAAATAACATGATAGATCTGCTGTTTTTAGGAATCTGTTATAAAAATACCCATCACGGACCTTTTATATAACATGGCCGATCTGCTGTATTTAGGGATCTGTTGTAAAAATACTCATCATGGACCTTTTATATAACATGAGCGATCTGCTGTTCTTAGGAATCTGTTGTAAAAATGTTCATCATGGACCTTTTATATAACATGATAGATCTGCCATTTTAAGGAATCTGTTTAGGAAAAAATCATAGACCTTTTATATAACATGAGCGATCTGCTGTTTTTGGGAACATGTTAAAAAAAAGATCATCATGGACCTTTTAAATAACATGATAGATCTGCTGATTTTAGGAATCTGTGATAAAAACCCTCATCATGGACCTTTTATATAACATGATAGATCTGCTGTTTTTAGGAATATGTGATAAAAATGCTCATCATGGACCTTTTATATAACATGAGAGATCTGCTGTTTTTAGCAATCTGTGATAAAAATACTCATCATGGACCTTTTATATAACATGAGCAATCTGCTGATTTTAGGAATCTTGTTATGAAAAATACTCATCATGGACATTTTATATAACATGAGCGATCTGCTATTTTTAGTAACCTGTGATAAAAATGCTCACCATGGACCTTTCATATAACATGATAGGTCTGCCGTTTTTAGGAATCTGTGAAGGAAAAAAAATCATCATGGACCTTTTATATAACATGATAGATCTCCTGATTTTAGGAATCTGTGATAAAAACACTCATCATGGACCTTTTATATAACATGAGAGATCTGCTGTTTATAGGAATCTGTTGTAAAAATACTCAAGACTTAAGTGGCATTGGCAGTATGTTGTCACTGATGGAGCAGGTTGGATGGCGGATTGGATGGGCAGGTTGCGAGTGTAAAGCCAAGTGAAGAGTAAGAATATGAATATGATCTTTAATGGACGTATGTTACATTGGACAAACACTCTCTTCCCGTGTTGACACTTTGTCTATTTACACTTCCTCCTTCATGTCAGTAACAACAACAACAAGATGGTGGACGTCCCTTGCGCCAAAGGCAAAGCACCGACGTAAAAAAGTCCAATGGCGCCGCTTCATGTCTACGTTAAAAGTCGTCCTTCAGCAGGTTTTTGTCTTTGCAAACAAACAAAAAGTGTGATGAATAAAATGGTGTTACTAAAACCAGGACAAGTGCAGTGAGTAAACAACAGCCACATTTCTGCTTTGCAATGTCAGATTCTTGCTGTGTGAAATATAAATCTTGTATTTCTGGCATGTTCCTGTACGAAGGAGTATTAAAGTGTCACGTTACAAAAATAAAGTTGTGATTTCACAGGAAAGATTTACCTCCAATTATGAGAAAACAACAATAACAAAAATGAACCCGTAATATTACACCAACAATGCAAAACAGTCCCATGAGCGTAAAAAAATGGATATGTCTCCAGAAGAAACTTGAAATATCAAATTAAACTTGCAATATTACAAAAAAATAAGTATTTTGTGCGAAAAAAATCCTCTTACAAGTTATTCAGAATAATCTGAGCATATTTATATATGAATATTCCGATGTTTTCGCAGAATATTACAAATAGTGTACGATAAAGGTGAAATACGACAAAAATTAACTGAAACTTCTGAAAATGAATTCAAATGCTAAGAACACATTTAGTAAGAAAAATGGTTGAAGAATAAACTGGTAATATTGCAGCAAAAAAATCAGAATATTGTGAGAATCATCATATTTTATCCAAGAAAAACTTGTGTTACAAGTTGTTCAAAATATTTTGAGAATATTTATAAATGAATATTTCAATGCGTTTTCGCAGAATATTACCAATAATGTACGAGTAACTTGAGATAGGACAAGAATGAACAAACTTCTGGAAATGTTTAGAACACATTAAATGCAAAAACATGGTTTGAGAATGAACTCGTAATATGATCGGAATATTTTGACAGTAGCCATATTTGATGCAAAAAAAACTCTTGTTAAGAGTTATTCAAAATATTCTGAGAATATTTATATATGAATATTCCGATGTTTTTGCAGAATATTACAAATATTGTCAGAGAAAGGTGATATCCGACAAAAATTGACAGAAACTTCTCAAAATATGTATTAAACAAAAAAAGGCTTGTTTGGAGAATACATTTTGAATATGAAAATAATACCAAAATATAGGAATATTAAGAACATATTGTATTGGGTTGGAATTGGGGGTTAAATCACCGAAATGATTCCCGGGCGCAGCCACCGCTGCTGCCCACTGCTCCCCTCACCTCCCAGGGGGTGATCAAGGGTGATGGGTCAAATGCAGAGAATAATTTCGCCACACCTAGTGTGTGTGTGACAATCATTGGTACTTTAACTTTAACTTTTAACTTTATAAAATGAGAACAAAGTGAGTAAACAGAAAACATTTGGAATAAACTTGTAACATAAAAAAAAAAAAAGTCAGAATATTACCAGAACAAGGTCATGTGAAATGATCGTCTTATTTTGATGAAAAAGTCATTTTATTATTGCAATATGATATTGACGCCATATTCTGTGAGACAATACTTTGTATAGAGGAATAAAGTCGTATTATTAGGGGGAACAAAGTCATGACAAATGTGGGAATATAACTAAAAAGTAGTAGTTTTACGAGAATAAAGTCATGACAAAAGTGGAAATATAACTACAAAGTAGTAGGTTTACGGGAATGAAATAATGACAAAAAGGAGAATATAACTAAAAAGTAGTAGTTTTTACGGGAATAAAATCATGACAAAAGTGAGAATATAACTAAAAAGTAGTAGTTTTACGGGAATAAAGTCATGACAAAAGTGGGAATATAACTACAAAGTAGTAGGTTTACGGGAATGAAATAATGACAAAAATGAGAATATAACTAAAAAGTAGTAGTTTTTACGGGAATAAAATCATGACAAAAGTGAGAATATAACTAAAAAGTAGTAGTTTTACGGGAATAAAGTCATGACAAAAGTGGGAATATAACTAAAAAAATAGTTTTACAGGAATAAAGTCATGACAAAAGTGGGAATATAACTAAAAAGTAGTAGTTTTACGGGAATAATGTCATGACAAAAGTGGGAATATAACTAAAAAAATAGTTTTACAGGAATAAAGTAATGACAAAAGTGGGAATATTACTAAAAAGTAGTAGTTTTACAGGAATGAAGTCATGAAAAAAGTGGGAATATAACTAAAAAGTAGTAGTTTTACGGGAATAAAGTCATGACAAATGTGGGAATATAACTAAAAAGTAGTAGTTTTACGAGAATAAAGTCATGACAAAAGTGGGAATATAACTAAAAAGTAGTAGTTTTTACGGGAATAAAGTCATGACAAAAGTGGGAATATAACTAAAAAGTAGTAGGTTTACGGGAATAAAATAATGACAAAAATGAGAATATAACTAAAAAGTATTAGTTTTTACGGGAATAAAATCATGACAAAAGTGAGAATATAACTAAAAAGTAGTAGTTTTACGGGAATAAAGTCATGACAAAAGTGGGAATATAACTAAAAAAATAGTTTTACAGGAATAAAGTCATGACAAAAGTGGGAATATTACTAAAAAGTAGTAGTTTTACAGGAATAAAGTCATGACAAATGTGGGAATATAAATAAAAAGTAGTAGTTTTACGAGAATAAAGTCATGACAAAAGTGGGAAAATAACTAAAAAGTAGTAGTTTTACGGGAATAAAGTCATGACAAAAGTGGGAATATAACTAAAAAGTAGTAGGTTTACGGGAATAAAGTCATGACAAAAATGAGAATATAACTAAAAAGTAGTAGTTTTTACGGGAATAAAATCATGACAAAAGTGAGAATATAACTAAAAAGTAGTAGTTTTACAGGAATAAAGTCATGACAAAAGTGGGAATATAACTAAAAAATTTTTTTTACAGGAATAAAGTCATGACAAAAGTGGGAATATAACTAAAAAGTACGGTAGTAGTTTTACGGGAATAAAGTCATGACAAAAGTGGGAATATAACTAAAAAAATAGTTTTACAGGAATAAAGTCATGACAAAAGTGGGAATATTACTAAAAAGTAGTAGTTTTACAGGAATAAAGTCATGACAAATGTGGGAATATAACTAAAAAGTAGTAGTTTTACGAGAATAAAGTCATGACAAAAGTGGGAAAATAACTAAAAAGTAGTAGTTTTACGGGAATAAAGTCATGACAAAAGTGGGAATATAACTAAAAAGCAGTAGGTTTACGGGAATAAAATAATGACAAAAATGAGAATATAACTAAAAAGTAGTAGTTTTTACGGGAATAAAATCATGACAAAAGTGAGAATATAACTAAAAAGTAGTAGTTTTACGGGAATAAAGTCATGACAAAAGTGGGAATATAACTAAAAAAATAGTTTTACAGGAATAAAGTCATGACAAAAGTGGGAATATTACTAAAAAGTAGTAGTTTTACAGGAATAAAGTCATGAAAAAAGTGGGAATATAACTAAAAAGTAGTAGTTTTACGGGAATAAAGTCATGACAAAAGTGGGAATATAACTAGAACATTACTTAGGAGAAAAATGTCATGCCTACAAAATAAGCGTATACTATACTACTATACTACAAGAATAAACTTCTAATATAGCAAAGAGAAATATAACGTGGTATTAAAGGATAATTATTGAAATAAACTGGTAAAATGACAACAATAAGTGATATGACAAAAGTTGGACTATTACAAAACGACATGAGAAAAAACTTGTTCTTTTTTAACAAACTTGTTGCCAGAATTAACTTGTGTTATTTGATATTATGAGAACAAAAGACAAACGTTTGTAATATGACGACAACAAATCGCATGTTTAGTCATTACTAAGTAATGAATTTTCGATATTTTTCTATGAATTTTCTGGTAATATTCACACTTGTGATTTGAGTTGTTCACGTGTAACAACTTTGACCTGCTTATCACTCAAAATAGTTGTTTTTCTGTAAAGTTTAGTTTTCCTTCAACTTCTTGTAATATTACCATGTTTCAAAGTCCTGTATTATTCTCCTAAGATTACAACCTTAATACTCCTTCGTGCCAAACCAAAGTGTGTTAAAAATCTCCATTAAAAAAAAAAAAAAAAAGGTACGGTGTGGTCTTTAAATGCCATTCTTGAAGAGATAAAAGTGTGTCTATGACCAGGTCAGAAGTAAGGGCACCAGGCAAAAACTGACCAGTGTGAGATCTTATACAGCAACAGAAGTGAAAACTAACAATGGTGACAAAAAAGCGTGTATAGTAAGAGTGCCAGCAGTGTGCACTAGGAAGACTTTCACAGGCGTCGGCATGGCGATTAAGTGACCGGTTACTAAATGTTTCTATGACGACGAGGTGTTCTTCTCACCATAGCCAGAATCACACCAGCAGCTTTGGGACACGAGTCAGCGTCCACGTGATCTCTGTCTCATCGCAAAGGACTTCAATAAAAAAATTAATCTCAGGAAGATTTTGTACTACAGGTACAAGTCAGCGTTTTCCACAAGACCCTTTTTAACTGGACATTTTGTTTTGGTCAAATTGTTATGAGTAACTTCCCGATATGCAAAAATGTCATTCTAAGAGTAATAAGTGTCCGTAAAACACTAACAAAATTAATCAATGTTTAATTGAGGAAGGGTGTCCAAACTACGACTTGCCACAAGGACCTGGCCTGCGGGGTGCTTCAACACAACCTGCTCACTGATCTTTGTGGATATTATGAAAAATATCCAAGCACAACACATAATGCAAAATTACACCCATTCAAAACCCCTGCAATGCATGATGGGAAAAATGCTAAAATAACCCTCTCCACACTTATCCATGTTTGACACATTTTAGCTGCTTGACATTTGTGATTGATTACAAAACTTTAAGGTCGTCACAGAAATAAATAAGGTAGAAGTCAAACTATCACGTACTCTTAATATCCAATATTTTATACATATATATATGTATATGAGTCTATACATACGTATGTACATACATACATATGTATACATATATACTGTATATATATATATACACATACATATGTATATATACACATACATATGTATATACATACATACATATATACATATGCATATATATATACACATACATACATATGTATAGACTATGTGTGTATATATATTGACATATACATATGTATAGACTATATGTGTATATATATACACATATGTATAGACTATATGTGTGTGTGTGTGTATATATATATATATATATATATATATACACATACATACATATGTATAGACTATGTGTGTATATATATTGATATATACATATGTATAGACTATATGTGTATATATATACACATATGTATAGACTATATGTGTGTGTGTGTATATATATATATATATATATATATATATATATATATATATATATATATATATATATATATATATATATATATATATATATATATATTTTGTTACTTTAAATGCAGTCGGATTTTGTTTTTTTTATCCCAAGGTTGTCCCTATGTCAAAAAGTTTGGACACCCCCTGTTTAAAGTTGAAGACCAAGCTTCGCTACACATCTTAAAACAAAGCCTGCAACTCTGCCGACTATCAGTCAGTCCGCTACACATGCAGCAACGTCAGTGGGCAATATTCTGAGAATAATGGCTACTATGTGTGGGAAAATAAGTATTTCAAACTTATAATACAACAGTTAAAAAATATCCAAAGAGTGATACATTGGGAGTAGTAAAAGTACAAACTAATATTCAAAGGATACAGTTGTGATTATGTAACAAAAAATATGTTTTTGGAAATTAAACGTGTTAGTTACAAGATTATTGTGATTAGAACACTAAATTAGACTTTTTCCAATGAGGGAAAAAGTTGTAAAAATAAATGTTATAATATTACAAGAATGAGGTCATATTTTCATGATAAAGAAGTCCTGTATTTTGAGATGAAACTCATATTATACAAGAAAAAAATATGCTTTTAAAATAAATCCATTATTTAGTTTTTCACCTAGCATGGTGTTCAAATGGGGACGTAACTGACATAGCTACGCTAGTGTTGCTAACGTTTACGTTGTTGTGTGATATATGGCTACTCTTACGTCGGACACATGCAACGTTAGTGTTTGTGTACAAAGTGGATCAAGTGGCACTAAACGTGCCTTTAAAAAGTACGTAGTTATAGTTACTTGTTACTTTACAAAAAAATAAATTGAAATACGAAATTACTTTTATTAAAACAAAAACTTCAAATATCTGGCATATGCAGGCAGTTGAGACGTTTCACGAGAGTGCCTTTAAAAGGTGTTGTCAGTGAGAGCATGCTCAGCTCAATACATTAACATAATTAAATAAAAAGATGAAGTGGGCCGTACATGTTGTTTGCTGTGTGATGTTGCCTAATGTTCTGTTCATTTGTAAAAAAAAAAGGAACTTCCTGCTTTGATCTTGCTTGCTGTGCTTCTTACACACAACCACCTCAAAAGTAGCATGCCACAATACTTTAAACTATTGGTAACACAAGTAAAAGTCATTTGATTACCCGTTACTAGTAAAAGTAACGCCATTATTATGTCACGCCCTTTTTAACGATACACAAAAGTGGAATTGGTAAAAAAAAACAAAAAACTATAAAACCTGAGTATTTTTAAGATGTGCAGCGAAGTCTGTTGGATTATTTTTTAACTGGAAAAGCGAGTGTCTGAGCGCCTCTTAGGATAGACTTTTCTCTACTTGCTTATTAAAACATTTCCAGGACATTACTATGGGACCTGCAGAACATGTGTAAAAGCTTGTAAACAAAGAGCTGAAAGTGGTCTTGTGTAAAACGCTCCTTCATTGCCAACGGACACAAAATGGAGGCTTTTTCCAACCCTTGGCGTCTTTTACTGCTTTTGCACACTTTGCTGTCAGAGTCAAAGTTGATATATGAATTCATATAAATAAAGGTGTACAGTATAAATATAAAGATTCTGTGTCGTGTGTGTGTAAGCCAGTGTTAGGACAGGACAGGTTAAAGGTGAGGCTTTCCCTCCCCCACCTCACGAAAGAGGGAGGTGTAAAACTCAGGCTCCAGCTGCTTGTTGCGATAACGCTGCACCATCTCTGTGATCCTCTGCTTCCGCCTCACGTGTGGCGGGTTGTACGAGTCGCTCTCCAGGCGCTTCCGTCGGCACACGTTGATGACGGTCTGACGCACCAGAAAGCCTGAAGGGCGCACACACACGCACAAAATTCTTAACTTTACATGTTTTTATACATTCCAAAAATAACATTTCAGTAATGATTATTGAAATATATTAGTGGATACTACCCTGACTTGCTATGTCATCTAGAATGTCAAATATTCTGCTGATTAGCCTTAGCGATTTTTCAACACATCCAAATTTGTTAATGAAAACTACAACTAAAATGCACGGTAAAGTTATTAAGCTGGTGCGTAATAAGTCCAATACTTACAGTATTAATACGTTTTAGGGCGCAACAAAAGACTAGATTGAACAAAGACTGAACTGACGAGCCAACACAATGTTATAATCAAACAGCTGGTGCCGAATACCGGTAAGTACAATACTTACAGTATTAACACTTTTTAGGGCGCAACAAAAGACTAGATTAAGCAAAGACTGAACTGACGTGCCAACACAACGTTACAATCAAACAGCTAGAGCATACGAAGTACAATACTTACAGTATTAACACTTTTTAGGGCGCAACAAAAGACTAGATTAAGCAAAGACTGAACTGACGAGCCAACACAACGTTACAATCAAACAGCTGGTGCGTAATAAGTACAATTCTTACAGTAATAAGTTGTTTTAGGGCGCAACAAAAGACTAGATTGAGCAAAGACGGAACTGATGAGCCAACACAACGTTACAATCAAACAGCTGGTGCCTAATAAGTACAATTCTTACAGTATTAACACTTTTTAGGGCGCAACAAAAGACTAGATGAAGTAAAGACTGAACTGACGAGCCAACGACGTTACAACCAAACAACTGGTGCTTAATAAGTACAATACTTACAGTATTAACACTTTTTAGGGCGCAACAAAAGACTAGATGAAGTAAAGACTCAACCGACTAGCAAACACCATAAAGCATTACAATACTGCCATCTAACGTCTTGGACTTGTAACTATAATTGAGACTCAAATGTGATAGCTGCACAGCAGTTACCAAAATCAGCTCCTTTTTAAATGTTGCAATAAAATAAAAACACAAAATAAAAAACAATATTTTTTAACACACACAAAGTACTGAAAATTGATATCATTAAGAAGCAGTGTTGATGGTACCGTATCGGTTAGAATGCGAACGGTACCAATCCCTACTCACAAACCAATGCATTCATTTTCCAACTGGACAAGACCTGATGTTGTGCAACTTTGTTTTGTATTTTCAATGTGTACAAACTAAATTCAGAATGCTGTTAAAAACTGTTGAGTGTCATTTTTTAGGGTGCTTGGCGGGCGTGTCATTTGTGGTGCGGTCAATAAAAAGCAATACATTACCTAGAGCCCTGCGGCTGACCACCATGCCGTCCACCAGGGGATTCACCATGCCAAACTTGCCCACGGCGCCATGGAGCCGGATCCGGAAAAGGCCGGTCTTTAAGGGGTGGATGAAGACCAGAGGAACGTCCTTTTCCAGTAACCCTGATCTGAAGCGATATTATCAAACATTTAGTGTGTAAATTCATGTCAAATGGTGGAAAAAGGATGTTATTCAACATGTTCATTCTGGATGTTCCCTATTTTCACCCTGGATCACTTCCTCCCCCACATGTCCCACTTCCTGTTTTGCACTGAATCCTGGCCTGCCCCTGCTTGCACATGTTTGGCACAACTTTTCCTGGTGTGTGTGGACAATTTCACTGAACAATAGAAACGACAGGGATGGTGAGCCCCTTTGAAGAAAAAAAAGAGGAAAAGTGAGAAAAAAAAAAGGAACATTTCTAAGTTCTGCCACGCAAAACCTGAAAGAATAATTTGAAAATCCAGACTACACTTCCTGCAGTTAGGTGCATTTCTACACTGGAGATGCATTCTCATCTACCAACCTCTTTTAGTCTGTTACATAACCATCCCATGTAATGTAGCACAGCATTTGTTCTACATCACTTACCAACACTCAAATTCTATAACATAAATGCAAAGAACTCAGATAACGTTTACCATTTGTCAACGGTTAGCCACGCCCCCGGGGTAATATACTTCCGCTGTCATGACCAACGTTCCCTCTAAGGTGCGCACTGCTGACAGCACACAGCAAATCTATGCCGCGCACTAAATCAAATCCAATCTGAAGTGTAAACAAAATAAACATACCGGTAATTTGTTCTGTAGGGTTTTGCAATGCAACTGTGAGTGACAGATAAAACAATGGTCGTCAACACTGTTCATTGACGTCTTTCCAGATGCTTTAGAGGGCATCAATTCCATCCATCACTTTTACGAAGCAAAAATGTTTTATTTTCGGCCGCAACCACAACAAAAACATAAGTAAAAAACGTCAATCTGGCAAAACTGGTCATTTTGTGCAGTACAAACTGGGCCAGTTTGTCGTATTAGCCACTGATGCGTTTAGGGCAACACAAAAAGTGGGACAACTTCAACACTACACATAAAGTGTAAATGCCATGTCGTTACACTATGACTCCTCAATCAGATGTGTGCTTATTCTACTGTCATTTATTAAGAATGTTCATTTATGGATATTAGTCATGAAGTGCTGCTACTAGATGACAGAAATGCTCATAAAAAAGAGTTATTTTACAGACAAAGTTACACTCTATCCCATGCTTACATCTCATTGTGCAACATGAGAATGTTTTAAGGGGAACCAAATGTGATCTCTGAACACACACACGCAGGTACATAGCTCATGAAAAACAAGATGTTATGTTCATCGTAAGTCACTTCAATTAGAACATAATCTCATGAAAATGACTGCTGCCATTGGATGATCATAAACAAAGAAGTCAGGTTTGGGTGTGTTCACACGGTGCTCTGGAAGTTTTTGCCTTTGCTCAGACACATGGCAAATTAGAGCGAACATTGGTCGTGACCTCTTTTTACATCCTTTACGTTAAAGATATACTGTACTTTCTACTAATAAATACTCTGCAACTACAACTGGTTGGGAACTAGTAGTGTTGGCATTTTAATCATCAAACATGATTAGCATGAAGGTGGACAGAGGCAACAGGTAAGCTAGCTCGATGGTTAGCTAACCAGCGAGCTTGTTTCGGTCTCCTTGTCCTGCAACTTAGCACTGCAAATACCATGCGATGTGCAATCTATAAAATAGCGTGTACTATTCCTGGGCATGTTGTGTGTGATTTACTAAGACTGCAATTGAAAAGTGGTGCAGACTGCCTTATTCAAATGAAGACTTTGCGTGTACCATGGAGACACTCATTTACTGCACATTCATGTTATCATGCTCCTCCTACCTATGGCATTTCCCAACATGTCGTAGACATCTACGTACCACTTTTTATGGGCATTTTAGAAGCGGCATTTACAATCAAACCATTTGTTATCGTTATTTTTTACACTTGAAGGTGCGCTCGTTGGTGAGAGGCTGCACTTGACTTCACTCAAGATGCCAAAAAATGCTTATTTAAAAGTTTTTTTCATGTAAGAAATTTTTTAACAGTATTTATTCTATATGAAAGAAATAAACATCATTAATAAAATACTAAAGAACACCAAAATACATCTATTTAATTTGGTTTTTAAAGTCCTTAAGTCCTCTGACAGCTATTAAATTATAAAATGATGTTGCTGACTAGACAATATGTTTCATATTTTTTATTACTGTCGGTCCAATATGTTGCCACACACACGTAGGATTTAAGATTTTCTTCTGTCCGTTGTCTCTCTCTCTAAACGCTAAATAGCGCTGGAAAAAACAGTGATGAGTTTTCATAAATCACATTGCGTGTGCTAAATAATTCTCCTCCAGTATTGTGAATGTTTAGCATATATTTGACATATTCATGAAGACAAGGACATAATTATTTTCGGGTCCCCTATGTCTAGCATGAAAAGATTACAGTTGGTACAAAATGCGGCTGCTAGACTTTTGACAAGAACAAGAAAGTTTGATCATATTACGCCTTTACTGGCTCACCTGCACTGGCTTCCTGTGCACTTAAGATGTGACTTTAAGGTTTTACTACTACGTATAAAATATTACACGGTCTACCTCCATCCTATCTTGCCGATTGTATTGTACCATATGTCCCGGCAAGAAATCTGTGTTCAAAGAACTCTGGCTTATTAGTGATTCCCAGAGCCCAAAAAAAGTCTGCGGGCTATAGAGCGTTTTCTATTCGGGCTCCAGTACTATGGAATGCCCTCCCGGTAATAGTTAGAGAGGCTACCTCAGGAGAAGCATTTAAGTCCCATCTTAAAACTCATTTGTATACTCTAGCCTTTAAATAGACTCCCTTTTTACACCAGTTGATCTGCCGTTTCTTTTCTTCTCTCCTCTGCCCCCCTCTCCCTTGTGGAGGGGGGGCACAGGTTCGGTAGCCATGGATGAAGTGCTGGCTGTCCAGAGTCGGGACCCGGGGTGGACCGCTCGCCTGTGCATCGGTTGTGGACATCTCTGCGCTACTGACCCGTCTCCGCTCGGGATGGTCTTCTGCTGGCCCCACTATGGACTGGACTCTCACTATTATGTTAGATCCACTATGGACTGGACTTTCACAATATTATGCTAGACCTACTCGACGTTCATTGCATCCGGTCTCCCCTGGAGGTTTCATAGTCATTCACATTGACATCCCACTGGGTTGTGAGTTTCTCCTTGCCCTTTTGTGGGCTCTGAACCGAGGATGTCGTCGTGGCTTGTGCAGCCCTTTGAGACACTTGTGATTTAGGGCTATATAAATAAAAATTGATTGATTGATTGAATGGATTGCACGCCTTATTCTGCTCACTTAACAGACGCAATCCACTTTGAACACTTTGAGTAGATCAGCTATCAAGTTTGATCTTGTTTTAGTACACGCAAACTTTTAGTAAATCAGGACCACAGTGCGGCATTTAGGCGAGAGGGTTGGCGGGCCTTTAACAAATTTTGTTTAGATCATATTTTCATTGATATTTCAGTAGAAAAAAAAAGCGAAAATAAATGTTTAATAATGTGTTTTTGCGGACATATCACACGCCTGAAAAGGGGAGCGTACAAGCAGTGCCATGTTTTTGGAGAGTAC
Source organism: Nerophis lumbriciformis (assembly GCF_033978685.3). Lineage (NCBI taxonomy): Eukaryota > Metazoa > Chordata > Actinopteri > Syngnathiformes > Syngnathidae > Nerophis > Nerophis lumbriciformis. Next base: position 36,530,095 of record NC_084570.2, on the reverse strand, counting down.
CTGCAGGAAGTGCTGTTGCTCATGCTTGCTTCCAAACCTGTGCTGGTTTCCCCCAAAAGGTCTGACAAAGGGAAGTTCTCTGGGGGGCAAAAAAAGACGTGGCTACCATTTACGAGCACAAGGTACGTTTTGGGTGGAAAAAAACAACTTACCTATATCGTCAAAGCGCTCCACCCAGACCACAAACACCTTGGTCTCAGGACCCAGAGGTGGAAAAGACTTTCCACTTGAAGACCTTTTGTTCCTCACCAAAGGACTCATCTAGAAACACACACCAGTGAGTCACCAACTCACAGTTGTGCTTTCTAAACCTTACCTTTTTTGCAGACTCCAGGTTGTCAGAATGATTTGGGAAGAGCTCCAGTGTAAGATTGGGCTGCTTGAGTAAACTAGGCATGAGGTCCATGTTGGTGTCGGCCTCCAGCGTGGAGTCGCTGTGCACCGACGAGTCCTCTGTGGGGTACAACAGCTTAAAAATAAGATTTTTATCTTACACACTCATTTCTACACAAACATTAAGGATTTGTCAATGTGTATATGTATTAGTGATTTCCCGATACCAATACCAGTACCAAAATGTATTTTGACCCTTTTCGGTAATTTTCAATACTTTTATAAATAAAGGGAACCACAAAAAATATCATTGTCTTTATTTGAACAAAACATCTTAGTACATTAAACATATGTTTTCCTATTGCAAGTTTGTCCTTAAATAAAATAGTGAACATACAAGACAATTTGTCTTTTAGTAGTAAGTAAACAAACAAAGTCTCCTAATTAGTCTGCTGACATAAACAGTAACATATTGTGTTATTTATCATTCTATTATTTTGTCAACATTATGAAGGACAAGTGGTAAAAAATGAATTATTATTCTACTTGTTCATTTAATGTAAATATCTGCTTACTTTCTCTTTTAACATGTTCTATCTACACTTCTGTTAAAATGTAATAATCACTTACCGGTACTCTTCTGTTGTTTGATACTTTACATTAGTTTTGGATGATACCACAAATTTGGGTATCAATCCGATACCAAGTAGTTACAGGATCATACATTGGTCATATTCAAAGTCCTCCTCTATCCAGGGACATATTTCCTTAGTTTATAAACATAATATACATTTAAAAAAAAACTAAAGAAGATGTTGTGATGCCAAAAAATAAAGATGTAATCATAGTAGTATCGACTAGGTACGCTCCTGTACTTGGTATCATTACAGTGGATGTTATGTGTAGATCCACCAATGGCGTTTGTTTACATTTTGACGCCGGTGAGCTATGGTGTGTAGTGAAGCATGTTTAGCTATTCCTCGTCCTGCAGGGATGATACTTGTAAGAAATGTACTTTATTTGTCGCCATTGAGGCGAAGATTAGTGATTTAGAAGTAGCTAAGACACTGCAGGCATAGCAGTCTAGCTGCTAGCTAGCTAACCATGTCTTGAAGCACCTTTTCCTGAGGGCATTTCAGTGTTATAACTTCACCTTTATCGTTAGCTTTCAAGACAAAATGCGTCCGTTCTCCCTTTTCTGTCGACACAAGGTGTCCGCTTGTAAGTACTCCGTGATTGTGCGCTGCCAAACATGCTCATCTGCTTGTAAAACCAACAATGACAAAGGCGTGACGACGACGGGGGGGGGGGGGGGATGGTGAACCGGTACTTTTTAGAGGCGGCAAAGTACCGAATTAATTCATTAGTATTGCGGTACTATACCAATACCGGTATACCCGACAACCCTAATACATATATTTAATTAGGGTTGGAATTGGAATTGGGGGTTAAATCACCAAAAATGATTCCCGGGCACGGCCACAGCTGCTGCTCACTGCTCCTCTCACCTCCCAGGGGGTGATCAAGGGTGATGGGTCAAATGCAGAGAATAATTTTGCCACACCTAGTGTGTGTGTGACAATCATTGGTACTTTAACTTTATATATATATATATTCATATATATATATATATATAAATATATACTTATTTATATATATATATATATATATATATATATATTAGGGATGTCCGATAATGGCTTTTTGCCGATATCCGATATTCCGATTTTGTCCAACTCTTAATTACCGATACCGATATCAACCGATACCGATACATACAGTCGTGGAATTAACACATTATTATGCCTAATGTGGACAACCAGGTATGGTGAAGATAAGGTACTTTAAAAAAAAATTATAAAATAAGATAAATAAATTAAAAACATTTTCTTGAATAAAAAAGAAAGTAAAACAATATAAAAAAAAAAGTTACATAAAAACTAGTAATTAATGAAAATGAGTACAATTAACTGTTAAAGGTTAGTACTATTAGTGGACCAGCAGCACGCACAATCATGTGTGCTTACGGACTGTATCCCTTGCAGACTGTATTGATATATAATGTAGGAACCAGAATATTAACAGAAAGAAACAACACTTTTGTATGAATGAGTGTAAATGGGGGAGGAAGGTTTTTTGGGTTGGTGCACTCATTGTAAGTGTATCCTGTGTTTCTTATGTTGATTTAATAAAAATAAAAAATAAAAAATAAAAAATAAAAAAACGATACCGATAAAAAAAACAAAACGATACCGATAATTTCCGATATTACATTTTAACGCATTTATCGGACATCTCTAATATATATATATTATATATATATATAATATATATATATCGATTAATCATTAAAAGCTTGAATAATCCATATTTGCTTAAGACTCCAATATTTGTACACAAATACGTTAAACGTTTTACTTGAATGCAAATCCTTTAATCACACAAAACTAGGTGACAGTTTTATAGTTTTAGTTCTGTCAGGCTGTAGTTTGGGGTGAAATTTGCCAGCGAGGACAACAGGCGGAGTCTCCTCACTCCTTTTTGTATGTCACGACGTATGTATTGACCTGACCACCGAGCGTGTAGCGGTTAAGGTAAAAGAGCGTGCACGGTCAAAATAGCTTTGATTAATCGAAGTTTGTTCATGATTAATGCAATCATTTGTCACATGAGTTAACTTGTTAATCTTGACAGCCTTAATTTTTATTTAGTAAGATTTAAAATATATATATACAGTCATGGTCAAAAGTTTACATAGACTTGTAAAGAACATAATGTCATGGCTGTCTTGAGTTTCCAATAATTTCTACAACTCTTATTTTTTTGTGATAGAGTGATTGGAGCACATACTTGTTGGTCACAAAAAACATTCATAAAGTTTGGTTCTTTTATGAATTTATTATGGGTCTACTGAAAATGTGACCAAATCTGCTGGGTCAAAAGTATACAAACAGCAATGTTAATATTTGCTTACATGTCTCTTGGCAAGTTTCACTGCAATAAGGCACTTTTGGTAGCCATCCACAAGCTTCCGGCAAGCTTCTGGTTGAACTTTAGACCAATCCTGTTGACGAAATTGGTGCAGTTCAGCTAAATGTGTTGATTTTCTGACATGGACTTGTTTCTTCAGCATTGTCCACATGTTTTCAATGGGGTTTAAGTCAGAACTTTGGGAAGGCCATTCTAAAACCTTAATTCTAGCCTGATTTAGCCATTCCTTGACCACTTTTGACATGTGTTTGGGGTCATTGTCCTGTTGGAACACCCAATTGCGCCCAAGACCCAACCTCCGGGCTGATAATTTTAGGTTGTCCTGAAGAATTTGGAGGTAATACTCCTTTTTTCATTGTCCCATTTACTCTCTGTAGAGCACCAGTTCCATTGGCAGCAAAACAGGCCCAGAGCATAATACTACCACCACCATGCTTGACGGTAGGTGTGGTGTTTCTGGGATTAAAGGCCTCACCTTTTCTCCTCCAAACATATTGCTGGGTATTTTGGCCAAACAGCTAAATTTTTGTTTCATCTGACCACAGAACTTTCCTCCAGAAGGTCTTATCTTTGTCCATGTGATCAGCAGCAAACTTTAGACAAGCCTTAAGGTGTCACTTCTGGAGCAAGGGCTTCCTTCTTGCATGGTTGCCATGGCGATGAAAAACACGCTGGACTGTGGACATGACACCTGTGTTCCAGCAGCTTCCAATTCATTGCCTACCTGCTTTTTGGTGGTTCTCGGTTGACTCTTGATCATCCTGACCAATTTTCTCTCAGCAGCAGGTGATAGCTAGCTTTTACTTCCTGGTCGTGGCAGTGACAAAACTGTGTCATGCACTTTATACTTACAAACAATTGTCTGCACAGTTGCTCTTGGGACCTTAAGCTGCTTTGAAATGACTCCAAGTGACTTTCCTGACTTGTTCAAGTCAATGATTTGTTTTTTTCAGATCTGTGCTGATTTCCTTTGACTTTCCCATTGTCGCGTTTGTAACCAAGTCTATTGACTGCATCACATGAGCCCTATTTAAATCAGAGAAGTCAACAGGTGTTGTCAATCATAATCACTCACAAAGTTAAGAGGCCATGCCATGCCAAAATTGATAATGTATGTTGCTGAATGTATACTTTTGACCCAGCAGATTTGGTCACATTTTCAGTAGACCCATAATAAATTCATAAAAGAACCAAACTTCATGAATGTTTTTTGTGACCAACAAGTATGTGCTCCAATCACTATCTCAAAAAAATAAGAGTTGAAAGAAATTATTGGAAACTCAAGACAGCCATGACATTATGTCCTTCACAAGTGTATGTTAACTTTTGACCACAACTGTATATATGATTAAATTCTGTTTTTAGGAAAGGCCAAATGCATTATATAAGTAAATAAATAAAAATGGCAATTATTGTTTAAATAGGAAAGATTAAAAAAAACATAGGCCAGGCAAAACAATGTAACATTTTAATTGTATTTTTTTAAGGAAAGTCCAAAATTGCTCTAAAAGGTTAATTAAGTCTTATTATTCATATACTTGTCAAATTTTCTTGTAATCAGACAATATTTTCGGTATATTAGATACAAATTTTTACCTACATTAGGAGGTAAAAAACCCATCTAATATACCGAAAATATTGTCTGATTCCAAGAAAATGTAAAAAGAAAGTCCAAAATGCAAAGAATAAGCAAAAAAACAACAAAAGACATTAGCAAAAATCTAAATGTACATCTTCTGTCTTCAAGAAGCCAAAATGAATAGAAAAAACAAGAAAATAGAAAAAATCTGTTTGTAAAGACATATAAGGTCAAAATGTTTTGGAAACCCCCCAATAATTATTCATAATAATAGTTTCAGTTACCGTGTAAGACCCCTTGTTGTAAAATTACAACGTTACCTTTAACCATCCTAAAAACAATGTTTTTTTTGTTGTTGTTTTTTTACCACATTTACATAGTCATTGGGTCCTATTGTTCAGTCTCACAAGGCTATTGGATTGTACATTTGTTTATAAGTCACGCCTTCTGGCCATGAACTCACACAACCTCTTAAGGTTTCCTTCGAACAACATCTATTACGTAGTTTAATTGGACTGGATTCATCAGATTCAAGTAAGTAAAATGTCTTTTATATATTTTTTGGTGGTTATTACAATGTCTAGAGCAGTGGTCCCCAACGACCGGTCTGCGGCCCGGTACCGGTCCGTGGATCGATTGGTACCGGGCCGCACAAGACAAAAAAAAATAGATAAAAATAATAATAATAATAATTTTTTTTAATTTTTTTATTAAATCAACATAAAAAACACAAGACACACTTACAATTAGTGCACCAACTCAAAAAACCTCCCTCCCCCATTTACACTCATTCGCATAAAAAGGTTGTTTCTTTCTGTTATTAATATTTCTGGTTCCTACATTATATATCAATATAGATCAATACAGTCTGCAGGGATACAGTCCGTAAGCACACATGATTATATTTTTTTAAGACCAAAAAATTAATAAATCCCCCCCGGTCCGTGGGACAAATTTTCAAGTGTTGACCGGTCCGCAGTTCCAAGAAGGTTGGGCACCACTGGTCTAGAGCAGTGGTTCTCAAATGGGGGTACGCGTACCCCTGGGGGTACTTGAAGGTATGCCAAGGGGTACATGAGATTTTTTTTTAAATATTCTAAAAATAGCAACAATGCAAAAATCCTTTATAAATATATTTATTGAATAATACTTCAACAAAATATGAATGTAAGTTCATAAACTCAGTGAAGCACAAGCTCACGTTTCTCACTAAAATGTCTGTCAAAAAGAACTGTGAAAAGAAATGCAACAATGCAATATTCAGTGTTGATAGCTAGATTTGTTTGTGGACATGTTCCATAAATATTGATGTTAAAGATTTATTTTTTTGTGAAGAAATGTTTACAATTAAGTTCATGAATCCAGATGGATCTCTATTACAATCCCCAAAGAGGGCACTTTTAGTTGATGATTACTTCTATGTGTAGAAATCTTTATTTATAATTGAATCACTTGTTTATTTTTCAACAAGTTTTTTGTTATTTTTATTATATCTTTTTTTCCAAACAGTTCAAGAAAGACCACTACAAGTGAGCAATATTTTGCACTGTTATACAATTTAATAAATCAGAAACTGATGACATAGTGCTGTATTTTACTTCTTTGTCTCTTTTTTTCAACCAAAAATGTTTTGCCCTGATTAGGGGGTACTTGAATTTAAAAAAATTTCACAGGGGGTACATCACTGAAAAAAGGTTGAGAACCACTGGTCTAGAGCATGTACATATGTAGTTATTGTGGAACAGATGCATCAAATTTCATTTAGAGCTTGTTATATAATTGTTGCAATTATACAACACTGGGTGAATGTGGTAGTCAAAATAGATGGCTTGTTACAGTGGGCTCAAACAGGTTGTATTCCCTCCACTACATCACACTGCCTGAAGTATTTTCTCTATACATGGATAGTATACATTCTACCCTTGTCTTGTGTTCTGGTGACTGATTTAAAAGTTTTATCTCTGAAAAATGTAGTTAATTGATCAACCTGACCTAAAATTCCATGACTTTGTCCACGAAGTAGACACCAACAGACAATTCAGTTTTGGGGAAAGGAATGTTCCTGAATGTGTGGATGTAATGGGGGTATGCATGTTTTCCTTTTACCGTAGTATGATAATTAGAGCCATTTACCCATTTACATTTACATTGATGGAATTTGGACACTTTTATCCAAAGCGACTTACCAGGCAGACACTATTGTCTACCCTGAGCACTTGGTCCACCAACTGTTGCTGATGTGATGCCACGCAACATATTCCAATCCCTGTTGACGTCATTGCATTTTGTAAACAACATGACAGTATCTGAGACGGAAAAGAAAGACAAACTATGGAAACTCAGACTCTAGTTTGATTCATTCAGATAGAAATGCCTGCAGGTGGTACCAGAAGAGCACAACTCTGTGGATGAGATGATGATGCTGCAGACACTGCAATACAGGATACACCAACACACAATGCAGAAAGTGTGATGTTCGCCTTTGTTTTACAGACGACAGGGACTGTTTTTAGGACTTTCACCACCAATGAAAGTCTTCATGACCAATGTCAAGAAAAGAAAAAAGACGGGGGAAAAAAGTGTTTTTTTAAGAGTTTTATCTTGTTTCATATTTTTTATATTTCTAATAGATGACTTCATAAAAATATAACTAATGTGTGATTATTATTAATGGTATGTACCGTTATGGGGATAAGTAAGCAATCAATCCTGCAAATGAACCGTTAGTTGTTCAGACAACGTGAGAACAAATACAGAAATTATGCTCCCATCAAAGCCCAATGTTGCAATATTACAACATTTCTCTAAAAACATACACAAACATTGTTTTTTTTTTAAACTCTTCAATTTCTGCATCAAATACCTCCTACAAAAACATCTGAAAGGTCAAATATTTTTTTTTTTAGGTTTTTCTATTTTTGGGTCTTACAGGGTTCATTTGGAACATGCATAGGATACAATGTAGAGCGTCACATGTTTCCAGTTGTTTTATTACAGCACGGCCAAAAAGGAGTAGGAAGAAGCAGAGCTTATTTAATCCTACCCCTTTTCATACCATAGCAATTGTATCCCATTTCCCTGTTCTCCGTTTGTAACAGAACCGTGAATAAATAATTAGTAAGTAAACAAATATTATACATACATTATCATTATCTAAAAAAAAAAAAAAAGGTTGAAGATGTTCATCATAATTATTCTTCTGTGTACTTTGAGAACACTTGTAGTTTGAACAGTCTCTGAAACTGAATCATATTGGTGCTTTATTTGATTTCTTTGCTTAAACCATTCCACCATTTATTCCACATACTGATATGCTAAAGATTTTAAGTGTTGCACGTGCATACAGATGTTTTAAATGAGATTTTCCTCTAAGGTTATACATCTCCTCTTTTGTTGAGAAGAATTGTTGTACATTCTTGGCTCGCAGGTCATAGTTTACACCATTTTAGATGTTAAAATCATTGAATTTCAATATTTTTGATTCTAGAAAATTTTAATATTTTAAAATATACAAACACCAAAACAAAATGAGCACAAAAACAAGTTAACAGTGTGACAGGTGTCATAGGTTAGAGGTGGGAACCTTTGGCCTATAATTCAGGAGCTACGACTCAATTATAAATGTATTATTTATACATCTTTGCATACTATTACTATATGTTCCCAATGTATTACATGTAATTATTCATGTCTGTAGTTGTGTGTCATTTCCTGTTCTTGGAAGTTGATGTACACAACATTTAGTTATGTTCACAATAACAGCAATGTGTTTAAAAAGGTGAGGACACATTCTTCAAATATAATATATTGAATGAACACAAATGCATTTGTGTTCATTCAATGCAAGAACATTGGAAAAAGTCATTGAATTTGGCAAGATTTTACAGAAAGTCAAGAAATATACACCGGTAGTTCACAAAAAGAGCTTTCTGTACAAACTCCAAAATGTGCACAGCTAAAGATATGATGTCACTTTCTCAGGCATGGGATTCCAACCCCCCCCCTCCCCCCAGGGCGACCAGTGCAATGGACGTCGAGTGGATCTAGCATAATATTGTGAGAGTCCAGTCCATAGTGGATCTAACATAATAGTGAGTAATAGTGTTATATAAATAAATAATAGTATTATATAAATAAAGGAAATTAGATTGGATTGAATAGTTGTTTTTCTTTTTCTTCCTCCCCTTTCTGTATTTGCCTACCATCTTAAAGCGATTGATACCATTTTTGCCCAACAGCCTATCATTTTCTGCACTTCTTTCTAGGTTTTCCCCTCTTTGATTAAATTTGTTAATCAAAGAATGCTCTTCTTCTGAACAGTACCTTGAATGACCCATTTCACTCTGTTCTTCAAGGAAAATGCACAGTCAGCATTTAAAAGGGGCCACCTGTTTAACATCTATTGTTCCCACATAATTAATGGCCGCACTAATTTAACTGCTATTTTTCAGTACATGGTTTAGTTCTACTGAATCCGCAGCATGTTGGTTTTCTATACCTTGACAAAACCTTCTACTTGGCGTGTAGAAGTTGCAAGTCTAACACAACCTTGTTAATGATGTGGGACTGCTATTAGTTTGAACACCACTGTGCATAGTAGACTGTAGTAGTGAAAAATCAATAAAGGTCCCTAATGGGCGGGCAGCCATCTTTGATTTCATTTAGCCATAAACTTGCGTGTGTGGTCTAACGACTCATTGGTGTTGCAGTGCTTGTTGTTTCTCCTGACTTATTGATCTACTTGCTCATATCCGCTTCTCATCTGGTTACTCCCTGCGGTTCCTATCAGCCTTCTGTTGAAAAGCATTAATCCTTTCTTCTTTCACTACTTCACATTCAAGCTAGCTTAGCGCCGCAGCTAGCATAGCTTGTCTTTAGCTAATGGTTGAGTTGAGTTTATTTGGAACATGCATGCATACAACATGATACATCACCATTTCCAGTAGCTCTATTCAAGATGTTCGAAAAGGAGTAGGAAGAAGCAGAGCTTATTTAATCCTACCATTTTTCCTTTACATAGCAGTTGCTAACACTTTTATTCACTTACTGTTTTCTATTTATTCACAATATACTCCATAAGTAATAACATTAAAATAATGAGGTTATATTTCATATGGTGAGATAAATAAGATTATCTAAAAAATGAATGGATGGATGAAATAAATTCAGAATGTTTAACATGGTTCTTCTTTGTACATTGTTAAACACTTTACATTTGAAGAGTCTCTTGAAGTGGATTATATTAGTACATTGTTTGATTTCTTTGCTTAACCCATTCCAACATTTAATTCCTCATACTGATATACTAATGGTTTTAAGTGTTGTACGTGCATACAAATGTTTTAAATACAATTTTTCTCTAAGATTATATTTCTCCACTTGTTGAGAAGAACTGTTGTATATTCTTGGCTAGCAGGTTATAGTTTGCTTTGTGCATCATTTTAGATGTTTGCAAATTCACTATGTGGTGGAATTTCAGTATTTTCCATTCAATAAATAAAGTGTTTCAATGTTCTCCAACATGATGTATTATTCTAACTGATCTTTTTTGTAACACAGTGAATGAATGAAGTGTACTTTTGTAGTTATTTCTGCACAATCACTCAGATATGCTAACACTATGGTAACTCCCATGGTTAGTTAGAACCAAACCTCCAACTAACGTTCAGACAATATTAGCATTGATTTTAGAACCGTCTCTATAACTTTAACATATGTAAATATTGTTTAGACTAATGAATCGTCCACGTTCAAACCATAATGCATTGTTGAATCTGTCATTTTTCTCACCTCTAGTATAGGTGTTCCTAACTTCTCTCACATTTATGGAGAGCACCTCCATTTTGTTGTACAACAAAGCTTCTACTTAAGTTTGTTTTGAAAAATGAAGGCCAAAAAATTTCACTCTTACAAACTACCTACATACTTATCATTTGTTGAAAAAAGTGTGAAATACTGACCAGAATGTTCCGTTAAAGATGGCACAACAAAGGCAATCTCCGTCAGAGCGTCGGCGTAGTACAAGACTTTCTTCTCCCCGTTGAACACTGATCCTCCCGTGTCCTCAGGAGTAGCTGCTTCTTCTGCAGTACAAAGTCTATTATTATTATTATTATTACAAATACAGGGTTCGCTCAGGGATCAGCAAATATAATAAATTGCCTTTTTAATGCAACTTAACACATTTAATGCACAGATGGTTATTATATATAGTCAATAGTCTGTATGAACAGCATTGCAATTTGACAATGATCATGCTAACTGTGGTCATTAAGCACTAATGTAATATACCCTATATTCTGCACTATAAGCCGCTCCTTTTTTCCTACGCTTTGAACCCTGCGGCTTATAAAACATTGCGGCTAATTTATGGATTTTTCTTCGCTGACGGCCATAAAGCAAATAGTTTTCATAAAACACATGCAAAAACACCTAAATGGTGTGTTATTGTTTGTGCTGTGGCGCTATCTTTTGGACGAGTTCACTTACTGCAGGTGTTGCTGGGTGAATGCCTATGTTTCCTGCTGATTAAAGATTTGAACTGTAAGTAAAAGTGCTGTTTTGTCTTTTAACCGTCCATGGCGTTTCTACTCGTATGGATTCATCACTCTAAGCAACATTTTTAAGTTTTACAATATAACTGAAACTGTTTCTACTTACTAAAGCGTCCCATATGTGATGTCTGTAGGAGTGTTTTCATGGATATTGGTAAGTGCTATCATAATGTAATCAAGCTAGCGTTGTTAGCATTAGCTAACACGTTTACGAGTGTCTATGGCATTCTTTTTGTATCCCAAATTCCTCAGTAAATTAACCAAAATGTCACCTTCGAGTTATTGAGTCTGTTTAGCTTGTTGGAGAGCTATCTTGTACAGCTAGTGGGTTCATGATGATGACTTCCGTTTTGTTTGATCAGTCGTTTTACTGCCGTGTTACAGACACCATTTGGAAACAGAAGTTTTGTAAATAAACATTTATAAAATATTTCTGTGTAAATAACTTATTTCACAACGTATATATCTGCAGCTTATAGTCCAGTGCGGCAAATGTATGGAAAAATGTTTTCCATAGGAAATCTAGAGGGTGTGGCTTATGTACCAGTGCACTCTGTAGTCCGGAAAATAGGGAAATAATGCAAGTGACCCTGTCAAAGGCAAAAAACATATTTTTCATAACTTTGGTATTTTTTTTTTTACCAATGTAGGTCGATAACTAAATTATCCTGAACAAGTAAACAAACTTAAAGAGCAGAGTAATCTCGTAACTTTAGATGTTGCGGACACATCTGCTAGCGTTAGTTGTAGCGTGCTAACGAGCCCAGCTTGTAGCAGTCCTAAGCGACCTATAAGCTACGGTGTACCGGTTGAGACGCATAATAGATTTAGCTCTTTAGCTAGTCCTACGCCCCAGTCTACCGGGCACCACACCTTAGTCATAGGGGACTCCATCACCCGAAACATAAAGCTTAGCAAACCAGCCACAATTAAGTGTATTTCTGGGGCCAGAGCACCTGACATTGAAGCTAATCTTAGGGAGCTAACTCGCAACAGGCCTAGTAAACACATACGACAGGCTAATCCCACCACTAGTTATGCGAATATAGTTGTACACGTTGGCTCCAATGACACTAGGATGAGACAGTCAGAGATTACAAAGAGAAACATAGCCAGGACTTGTGATCTCGCTAGAAAGATGTCCAGGCATCAAGTACTTGTCTCTGGCCCCCTGCCTGCGAGAGGCAATGATGAGAGTTATAGCAGATTAGTCTCGCTTAACAAGTGGCTGGCTAGCTTCTGTAAACAACAGGGACTAACGTTTATTGATAATTGTCCCTCTTTCTGGGGCAAACTAGGCTTGCTGATGAGAGACGGCCTTCACCCTAACCAGGAAGGCGCCATCATCCTATCTAGAAACATAGACTACTCTTTGAGTCACACTTGACTATCTACACTAGAGCAAGCCCGGTCACAGGCAATTACAGAGTCTGCTAGTCCGGGTGAGGAGTCAGTTAAACTAGAACTAGCCAGCGCCAGGCTGGATAATCCCTGTACGCATAGCAATTCTCTTTGAATAATACACAACTCACGTAATGTTTTTTCTGTTGTGACTGTGTCAGAGGTGGACATGCATTCTACTGAGGTGGCAAAATATGAGGCAAAATATGATGCGTTCAGTTTATCGCAGCGCCGAGCAAATAATCAGAAAATTCCTGTCATATCAATTCCTAGATATGGTCGAAACTATTTAAAGTGCACTACGCATAATAAACGCAACATTATTAATATTGCTACTACGGATAATTTCAACAAAAACTCGTCAAAACAGCCCAATACCTATAATATGGGACTCGTCAAAACAGCCCAATATCTATAATATGGTCTTTTTGAACATAAGATCATTGTCTCCAAAAACGTTATTAGTTAATGAGGTCATTAGAGACAACAATCTTAACGTCATAGGTCTTAGCGAAGCCTGGCTCAAACCAGAGGATTTTTTTGCGCTAAATGAGGCATCTCCTCCTAACTATACAAATGCACATATTGTCTGTCCTCTTAAAGGGTTTGGGGGGTCGCACTAATATACAATGAAAACTTTAACCTTACCCCTAACCTAAATAATAAATATAAATCGTTTGAGGTGCTTACTATGAGGTCTGTCACACCGCTACCTCTCGACCTGGCTGTTATCTATCAGTGAATTCTCAGAGTTCGTTGCTGATCTAGTGACGCACGCCGACAATATAATCATAATGGGGGACTTTAATATCCATATGAATACCCCATCGGACCCTCAGTGCGTGACGCTCCAGACCATAATTGATAACTGTGTTCTTACACAAATAATAAATGAACCCACGAATCGCAACGGTTATACGATAGATCTAGTGCTTGTCAGGGGTGTCACCACCTCCAAAGTTATGATACTCCCGTATACTAAAGTAATGTCCGATCATTACCTTATAAAATTCGGAGTTCTGACTCATTGTCAACAAGCTAATAATAATAATAACTGCTATAGCAGCATCAACATTAATGCTGCCACAACGATGACTCTTGCTGACCTACTGCCTTCGGTAATGGCACCATTCCCAAATTATGTCGGCTCTATTGATAACCTTACTAACAACTTTGACGATGCCCTGCGGGAAACCATTGATAGTATAGCACCGCTAAAGCAAAAAAGGGCCCTACAGAAGAAACTAGAGCTCATAAATGATCATGTAAAAAGCTGGAACGCAAATGGCGCGCGACTAAACTTGAGGTTTTCCATCAAGCATGGAATGATAGTTTAATAACCTATAAACGCATGCTTACCTTAGCTAAATCTAAATATTACTCAAATCTCATCCGCCTCAACAAAAACGATCCTAAATATTTGTTTAGTACAGTAGCATCGCTAACCCAACATGGGACTCCTCCCAGTAGCTCCACCCACTCGGCAGATGACTTTATGCATTTCTTTAATAAGAAAATTGAACTCATTAGAAAGGAGATTAAAGACAGTGAATCCCAGCTACAACTCGGTTATATTAACACAGATACGACTGTATTTATGACGGATACCGCCCTCCAAAATAGTCTCTCTCTTTTTGATGAAATAACATAAGAGGAATTATTACGGCGTGTAAGTGGGATAAAACAAACAACATGTTTACTTGACCAACTTCCTGGGAAACTTATCAAGGAACTTTTTGTATTATTAGGTCCATCGGTGCTAAATATTATAAACTTATCACTTTCCTCCGGCACTGTTCCCCTAGCATTCAAAAAAGCAGTTATTCATCCTCTGCTTAAAAGACGTAACCTCGATCCTGACCTCATGGTAAACTACCGACCGGTGTCCCACCTTCCGTTTATTTCGAAAATCCTCGCAAAAATTGTTGCACAGCAGCTAAATGAACACTTAGTGTCTAACAATCACTGTGAACCCTTTCAATCCGGTTTCAGGGCAAATCACTCTACGGAGACAGCCCTCGCAAAAATGACTAATGCTCTATTGCTAACGATGGATTCTGTTGCGTCATCTATGTTGCTGCTTCTTGATCTTAGCGCTGCTTTCGATACCGTCGATCATAATATTTTATTAGAGCGTTTCAAAACATGTGTTGGTATGTCAGACTTAGCCTAGTCTTGGTTTAATTCTTATCTTACTGACAGGATGCAGTGCGTATCCCATAACAATGTGACCTCGGACTATGTTAAGGTAACGTGCGGAGTTCCCCAGGGTTCGGTTCTTGGCCCTGCACTCTTTAGAATTTACATGCTGCCGCTAGGCGACATCATACGCAAATACGGTGTTAGCTTTCACTGTTATGCCGATGACACCCAACTCTACATGCCCCTAAAGCTGACCAACACACCGGATTGTAGTCAGCTGGAGGCGTGTCTTAATGAAATTAAACAATGGATGTCCGCAAATTTTTTGCAACTCAACGCCAAGAAAACGGAAATGCTGATTATCGGTTCTGCTAGACACCGACATTTATTTAATAATACCACCTAAACATTTGACAACCAAACAATTACACAAGGCGACTCGGTAACGAATCTGGGTATTATCTTCGACCCAACTCTCTCCTTTGAGTCACACATTAAGAGTGTTACTAAAACGGCCTTCTTTTATCTCCGTAATATCGCTAAAATTCGTTCCATTTTGTCCACTAGCGACGCTGAGATCATTATTCATGCGTTCGTTACGTCTCGTCTCGATTACTGTAACATATTATTTTCGGGTCTCCCTATGTCTAGCATTAAAAGATTACAGTTGGTACAAAATGCGGCTGCTAGTCTTTTGACAAGAACATGAAAGGTTGATCATATTACGCCTATACTGGCTCACCTGCACTGGCTTCCTGTGCACTTAAGATGTGACTTTAAGGTTTTACTACTTACGTATAAAATACTACACGGTCTAGCTCCAGCCTATCTTGCCGATTGTATTGTACCACATGTCCCGGCAAGAAATCTGCGTTCAAAGAACTCTGGCTTATTAGTGATTCCCAGAGCCCAAAAAAAGTCTGCGGGCTATAGAGCGTTTTCTATTCAGGCTCCAGTACTATGGAATGCCCTCCCGGTAAAAGTTAGAGATGCTACCTCAGTAGGAGCATTTAAGTCCCATCTTAAAACTCATTTGTATACTCTAGCCTTTAAATAGACCCCCTTTTTAAACCAGTTGATCTGCCGTTTCTTTTCTTTTCTCCTCTGCTTCCCTCTCCCTTGTGGAGGGGGAGTTACACAGGTCCGGTGGCCATGGATGAAGTGCTGGCTGTCCAAAGTGGGGACCCGAGGTGGACCGCTCGCCTGTGCATCGGTTGGGGACATCTCTGCGCTGCTGACCCGTCTCTGCTCGGGATGGTTTCCTGCTGGCCCCACTATGGACTTGACTCTCACTATTATGTTGGATCCACTATGGACTGGACTTTCGCTGATATGTTGGATCCACTATGGACTGGACTTTCACAATATTATGTCAGACCCACTCGACATCCATTGCTTTGTTACCCACATATGCGGTCCTCTCCAAGGTTTCTCATAGTCATTCACATCGACGTCCCACTGGGGTGAGTTTTTCCTTGCCCTTATGTGGGCTCTGTACCGAGGATGTCGTTGTGGCTTGTGCAGCCCTTTGAGACACTTGTGATTTAGGGCTATATAAATAAACATTGATTGATTGATTGATTGATTAAACAAACAGAGTCTCAATCTGTCAGCCAAAATTGCACTTCAATAAATATTGAACCCAGTTGAATAACCTGAGTGGGGTGGTTTGTTCACTTGCTCTTTCATCCGTGCTGATGGGCTCATATTGCTCCTTCAGTTGAAGACTAATTATTCCCACACATTGGAATCATCTCTTCGTAGCAGTGCTTCTCACTCTAGCGAGGTTATGTCCCTATTTTCCGCGTGTGTAAGCTAGCGGTCCCGCCAGTTCAAGCCGAAACAAAGATTGTGGACGACTGACGAGAGGCTTCACTCTGTTTACTTATTTCTACAGTCAAATAAGTGTGGCTAAGTAGGGCTGGGAATCTTTGGGCGCCGCATGATTCGATCCGGTTTTTGGGTGTAACGACTCAGTTCAGAATTGATTCTCGAATAAAACCGATTTAAAATCAATACTTTTTTAATAACATAATATGTGGCTGGATAGGACAGATGAAACAATAAAAAAAAATGTTTTAACTAATATTTGTTTTGTCTGGGTGGCTGGACAGGACAGATAAAATTAAAAAATGGATATAAATAAATGAGAATGGCGATTCATTCAAAAATACTAATTTTTGAAACCATAGTGCTCAAATGTTGAAACTGATGACAAAGTGAGACCTCTTGTATCAAACACACGGACTTAGCAATTTTATCAAGTTAATTTTCAATAATTTACTTGTCCACAATTGTATGAACATTTTCTAAAGGACATCTTACTGACAGGATCCACTATGGAAGCTGTATGCTTTTTATTCCCTTCATAAATCCTTTTAACGCAGTGTAATGCTTTTTAATGACCCTGAGATGCCAAGGACAAGTTGTTTGAGGAACTCACCAATGTTTTGAAGATCATGGTCACAGCAGGGGTTGAGGGACCAGCTGGTATGGAGGTGTCCCGTCCATCCCGGGTGGCTCCCCACGTCCACAGGCCAGCCTAGGGACAGCAGGAACTCCAGGAAGTGAGGCTGAACGCTGGCTGAGGACTCTACGTTCCTCAGGATCTGACCACAAATAAAGTCAGCAGGGAAAATATCACCAACCACGGACCTGATCTTTATTACCTCATGGCTGCTCTTCTGTCCAGCCCGAACATAGAAAACAAA
This sequence comes from Nerophis lumbriciformis, assembly GCF_033978685.3. Lineage (NCBI taxonomy): Eukaryota > Metazoa > Chordata > Actinopteri > Syngnathiformes > Syngnathidae > Nerophis > Nerophis lumbriciformis. The sequence continues at coordinate 36,512,384 of NC_084570.2, read as the reverse complement.
GACGGTGTCAAAGGGGCGACAGGGGAGCAGGTCAAGGTAGTTGATGTCATCCAGGAACCCTGGCAAGGACGACTCCAAGGCGATCAGGTGAGGAGGTAGACGGCTGTTGCTGGGCTCCTGTTGGTAGACTTGTTAGCCTAGCGTCTGGCTGACGGTGAACGGCGGTGCTACCAACCTTAAGTGCCTCCAGAGAGAGGAAACCAAAGTGGGAGAGGAAGAGTCGCGCCGTTTGGAACTCCTGCGACGGCGGTGGCGGTTTGCAGTCGATCTGCGGGTCGGGGAAGGAATTGGACCGCCAGACGTCCTCGCTGTGGCGCTCCAAAGTGTTCTCATAGTCCACCTGCTTGCTCATCAGAAGGCCAAGTCGCTCGTGTTGAACTTCCAGCTGAAGAACAAAGATAAGCGGATTGCAAGAGATGCTGCAAGTTTGTGAAAACCCTGCTCAAAAGTCACATGGCATTCATAGTAACTACCGTATTTGATGGACTATTTAGACCGCACCCACTGATTTGTAATGCGCATGCTAGCTCTCCAATCAGCTAAACAGACTCAATAACTCCACCGTGACCTTGTGGTGAATTTACCCAAGAATTGGTGAAACTGAAACAATACAAAAAGAATGTAAGGTAATATTACTAACACACACACTTGTAAACCTGTTAGCATGTTAGCTAATGCTAACAACGCTAACTTGATTACATTACAAAAGCACGTACAAATATGCATGAAAACACTCCTACAGACATCACACATGGGACGGTTTAGTAAGTAAGAATAGTTTTAGTTATATTGTAAAACTTACAAACGTTGCTTGGAGTGATGAATGAAAAATCCATGAGTAAAAACACTATGGACGACTGGAAGACTGAACGGCACTTTCACTTCCGGTTTATAGTTTTAAACAGCAGGAATTCACATTCACCCAGCAGCACCTGCAGTGAGCAAACTCGTCCAAACGATGGCGCCATAGCATAAATAATAACACACCATTTAAATGTATTTGATTGTGTTAATTAAAAACGATTTGCTTTATGTTCGCAAGCGAAGAAAAATCCATAAATCAGCCGCATCGTTTTATGAGCCACAGGCTTTGAGGCGTAGAAAAAAAGTAGCGGATTATAACCCAGAATTTACAGTACTATGAATGTAATGCACGGAATAATCACAGTTTGCTACGTACCTCATCTATAAAATAGTTTGAACAGCGTGAACTGTACATGTAACTTTATTTATTGGCAGGGATACAATTATCAATATTGATGATAAACTGCCGTCAAGAGTTTCAAATTAGAATTAAAACCGTGACTGATAACACAAGTCAACAAACTAATTTACTGGAAAAAAGGTCTTGTTCCGTAAAATACTATTTAGCAGCTAACTAACAACTAGTGTGCCGATCGTTAGCTAGCTTAAATGCTAATATAAATACAGGATATATTAACTTCTTTCTGCATTAGGAAACGTCTGATCTAAACTTGTGTAGTCACATTGCTGTCTGCGTAATTACAATTGTGCACATTGAATAGAAATGTTATACAAATAATGAATAAAAACATAATTAGGACACAACATCCAGTTTCCAAAAACAATTTGAAATGTGGACTCGTCAGACCACAGAACACTTTTCCACTTTGTAACAGTCCATCTTGGATGAGCTCAGGCCCAGCGAAGCCGACGGCGTTTCTGGGTGTTGTTGATTAACAGTTTTTGCCTTGCATAAGAGAGTTTTAACTTGAACTTACAGATGTAGCGACCAACTGTAGTTACTGACAGTGGGTTGCTGAAGTGTTCCTGAGCCCATGTGGTGATATCCTTTACACACTGATGTCGCTTGTTGATGCAGTACAGCCTGAGGGATCGAAGGTCACGGGCTTAGCTGCTTACGTGCAGTGATTTCTCCAGATTCTCTGAACCCTTTGATGATATTACGGACCGTAGATGGTGAAATCCCTAAATTCCTTGCAATAGCTGGTTGAGAAAGGTTTTTCTTAAACTGTTCAACAATTTGCTCACGCATTTGTTGTTTGTGAATGACTGAGCATTTCTGGAATCTACTTTTATACCCAATCATGGCACCCACCTGTTCCCAATTTGCCTGTTCACCTGTGGGATGTTTCAAATAAGTGTTTGATGAGCATTCCTCAACTTTATCAGTATTAATTGCCACCTTTCCCAACTTCTTTGTCACGTGTTGCTGGCATCAAATTCTAAAGTTAATGATTTGCAAAAAAAAAATGTTTATCAGTTTGAACATCAAATATGTTGTCTTTGTAGCATATTCAACTGAATATGGGTTGAAAATGATTTGCAAATCATTGTATTCCGTTTATATTTACATCTAACACAATTTCCCAATTCATATGGAAACAGGGTTTGTAATTAAAATACAAAATACATGATGACATAAGCCACTCCTCTAATGTTGTTTTTTGTAGTTTTAACCCCCTAAAAAAAAATCTAAATCGTAATAGAAAATCAAATTTTCCAAAAAAAAAAAAAAAGATTATATTTTTGTGCACGTGACGCTGTAGTACAGGGGTGGGCAATCAATTTTTACCGGGGGCCACATGAGCAACCCGGGCACTGCTGGAGGGCCACACCGACAATATTTCAATTACATTTTGCTCAAATTATTTTTGATATACCGTAAGATATATAATAATAATAATATTATTTTCATTTAACCTAACTTATCTTTAAACAAAAGCAGATGGTTTTTGATGGTTTTATTTTTAACACTTTCTTACACAACACTTCCTGATGTATATTACAATGCAAAAATTTCAATTTCTGTCACTTTATCCTGCATCCTCTTTGTTGTGAACGTAGCACGCCTGTAAGGTGATTGGTAAAGAAGGAGGAAGTGTTGCTGTTGCGGAAATGAGGAGTGAGGATAGACGTGCGTGTGGAAAGAACGAGATAAGTTGAGCTGTGTTAGTATAGGTTGCTCAATAAAAGTTTAAAATGAGCGTCAAACTTGGTGTGCATTTCTTCTGGACGCTACAATTGGTGTCAGAAGTGGAATGAAATGCCTCCCAGTTCGCCTTGCCATCAAACCTGGGAGTCTTCATTGAGGGCGGAATTCCCCCATGCCAAGCAGCGTGCGCTGCACCTGTGACGCTGCCTCTCTCCTTCCACCCTCTCTCTCTCTCTTTGCGACGAGCTCACGTCCGGGATTCACACAGACATCTGCAGTCGCTGCCGGCACCTTAAGTCCCCACTTAATTGTCCTTCCCCTCCCGTTCAATCTTGACAAAGTCGCCAGGAAACATCGTGGCACATACCTCCCGATGACGTAGCAGGCTAAGCACACAAGCAGCGCAGTATGCTCACACAAGCAGCGGCAGTATGCGCAAAGTTTTACTTCTGACACCAATTGTAGCGTCCAGAAGAATTGCACACCAAGTCTGACGCTCATTTTAAACTTTTATTGAGCAACCTATACTAACACAGCTCAACTTATCTCGTTCCGTCCAGACGCACGTCTATCCTCACTCCTCATTTCCGCAACTAAAGAACACAACATCAACTTCAACAGGTCGTTACACTATATTCTTTAAACACAGCAACCTGTGTACCACAAATTAAGCACACGGCTTTACCTTTAATTTCTGTAAAGAAATACTTGGCAGTCCATGTCTTGTTGAAAACACGCCATTCGTCATCAACTTTTCTTTTTTTAGCGTCTCGGGGATAACCAGGCATCACTTGTCGCTGTGCACCTTCACTCACAGGTTACACACGGACATACGCCCATAAATAACACTTTTCAAAATAAAAGCAGCACAGTTGTATTGCACGCACGACATAGATGTTTCTTTTAATTTATTTTGTAAATTGTGATTGCCGCTGTTCACATTCACTCACAATCGCGCACGAGCATACGTCCACACGGAAGTAATACAAATAACGCTTTTCAAAACAAAAGCAGCACCGTTGTATTGCACACTCGAGATAGATACTTTTTAAAATGTATTTTGTAATTTATGATTGGCCTCACGCGGGCCGGTCAGGGACGTACAAAGGGCCGGATGTGGCCCGCAGAATGCCCAGGTCTGCTGTAGTATAACCATGCATTGTATTTGTTTACGGAGTAAATGTGTGACTAACTCAGCGACACTCTCAATGTGTACCATTTTGAAGGTCGTACCAAGATATCACCTAATGTACCATTAGGGCTGGGCGATCAAACCATACCAATATATATCGCCATAGACATGTAATCCATATCAATAAATAATACCGGTACCTTCCGTAAAACGTTGGATAATTTTTTGTCTTCTTCTTCGTGGGAAGAAACCGTAAGTTGCAAATAAAGGCACTCGCTGTCTTGTAACCAGAAGTGACCACGTGACACGCTAACACCCAATCAGGTAACAGTATCAACTATCAGGTTTGGTTGCGCCATCTTGTTGTCTGGCGGTTGATTCTTTGCATGGAGTGAGAAGAGAACGTTCAAATTGTGGATAAAAGAGCAAAAGTCACCTGGACAGGTTTTGGATGTTTTCAAAGGGACCGTAGTCAGACCAATGTGGTCTGTACATGATGCAGGCCAGACCGCTAATACCACACCACCTTAGCACAACTGTAACTTCCTGCCACTAAACCTGCAGAAAATAGTTCTCAGGTTTCTCTATGTTTATTACACTTCATTGTAAACATATTCCTTATTTTTGCCCCTTCATTTTAAGAGTTTATTATTAAGTGTTCAATGCGATTTTAATATTTTGTTGACATTGTTGGAGTGTTTTCATGCTTGTGTTGACATTTCCTTTCTGCCTTAATAGCTGAGGGATTATAATCACAGGAAGTTACTTTTCAAATTTTAATGTTTACATTTAATATATTTTTCTCCTGCTCCTTATTTTCCATAGGTCATACAAATATCAATAATGATCCACATCAACCAACATAAAACATTTATCTATTTGACAGGGAAAGTATAATTAAACATTGCCACCCAGAGGTAACATAAGGCTTCTAGCCAGAGTTAGGTTTTAAAGAAAAGACAAGAAAGGTGAGAAACATACACAAAAGTATAAGTAAAAAATAATTTGTCCATACTACAACAACATTCCTGTGAGTACGTGGAAGGTGATACATTGCAAGATGGACGCCTGTCTCACCTCTTTGCTGACGATGTCGTCCAGGTCGGGAATGCTAACGTCGGCTTTGACCAGGGGAATCTTATCCACCTCCTCGGGGAAGGGTCTCTGCTTGACGTTGTATCTGATCCCCACACCGTTGTTTGGCGTAGGGCGTCCCTCTGGGACAAAGGCCTGCTGTGGGAGAAGGTGGTGCTGTCAGCAATAAACCAAACTATTTTTGGTCATAATCAACAGCAGCTGCCTTTAGTGTGATCTCACCCTCTGATTGGCCCGGGCTCCTCTGGGTTGGTGGAAGAGCTGCATGGTCCAGGCGTGTCTTCCGGCCGTCCCTCGGATCAGGACCGTCACAGACGGGCTGGGGTCTGTCAGGGTGAGCACAGGTGTTAGGTTGCTCTGGGGGTGGAGGACTTCTGGACAGTGAAGGACTGACTCTGCTCGTTGCCCAGAGGTTGCTCCAGCATGGCCAGAATGACCGAGTTGTCCAACACGAAGTAGCGGAAGTTGCTGGCTCCTGTTGAGCCCAGTCTGGCATGGCGGATCAGGGTGTCTTCGTTGAGGAGGCTGCAGGTGGACGCGGTTCCACTCGGAGAGGGGAAGGCTCCCAGGACCTGCATGATACTGGAGAACAAGAGGAATGACAAAAACAAGGCTTTTGGACTTACATTCACCTCTCTCAAAGACAGCATAGCTAAATATTTAATTTCTATAAATATCTCCTCACTATAATGATCCCATATTGCTTTCAGAGTATACCTAACTAGATTGGCCACATTTTCTATGTTCACCATTTTGTGTACAACATGCTTCATCAATAAAAACTGAAGCACTGCGTTAACCTTGTCAAAGATCCTCTATAAGACATTTCGCTCTTTTCAAAGCTCTATTGTAAAATTGCTTGTCAAAGATACAGAGCGCATTGTTGTTTTTTAGAACTTACTGAAAAATGTCAAACACCTTGTGTACAACTGGAGAGTCTTGCAGTTTTTAAAGACCTTCTACAAAAGCTCTGGTCAAAGATCCTCTATTTGACAGCAGCGCTCTGCTGTTTTTAAGAAACTATAAGAAAAACACAGGTCAAAGATCCTCTATTAGGAGGAGCACCCTGCTGTTTTTAAAGACCTTCTACAAAAGCTCTGGTCAAAGATCCTCTATTTGACAGCAGCGTTCTGCTGTTTTTAAGCAACTATAACACAAACACAGGTCAAAGATCCTCTAATTAGAGGAGCACTCTACTGTTTTTAAACAACTATGACAAAAACACGAGTCAAAGGTCTTCTATTAGGAGCACTCTGCTGTTTTAAGGACTTTCTACAAAAGCTCTGGTCAAAGATTCTCTATTTGACAGCAACGCTCTACTGTTTTAAGGAACTTTAAAATAAACACAGGTCAAAGATCCTCTATTAAAAGGAGCACTCTGCCGTTTTTAAGGACCTATAACAAAAACATGAGTCAAAGATCCTTTAATTAGAGGAGCACTCTGCTGTTTTAAGGAAATATAACAAAAACACAAGTCAACGATCCTCTAATTAGAGGAGCATTCTGCTGTTTTTAACAAAATATAAAAAAAACACGAGTCAAAGATCCTCTATTAAGAGGAGCACTCTGCTGTTTTAAGGACCTTCTACAAAAGCTCTGGTCAAAGATCCTCTAAGTAGAGCTCTGCTGTTTTAAGGACCTTCTACAAAAGCTCTGGTCAAAGATCCTCTAAGTAGAGCTCTGCTGTTTTAAGGACCTCCTACAAAGATCCTCTATTAAGAGGAGCACTCTGCTGTTTTTAAGGAACTATAACAAAACACAAGTCAAAGATCCTATGATAACAGCTTTTGAAGACTGTACATAAAAACAGCCGAGTGCTCCTCTTAATAAAGATTCTCTATTTGTCAGGAGGGCTTTGCTGCTACAAAACTATATAGGTCAGAAGCGCTCTGTCTGTTAAAGATCCTCTATTTTGAGGTGCATGCTGCTGTTTTGAACAACCTACAACAAAAACATTATTGTACGTGACTGAATGATTCTGCTGTTTTCAAGGACTTTTTGCAATAAAGCTAGTCAAAGATCCTCTATTTAAAAGGTCCACTCTACTGTTTTTAGGCTCTACTACAAAAACACTAGTTAAAGATTCTCCATTTGACAAGAGTTCTGTGCTGTTTTTCAGCACCCACAAAAAACACTTTCATGGGACAGAACCACTGTGCTGTTTTAAAGGATCTACTACAAAAACAGGAGTCAAAGATACTCTATTTGAAAAGAGTGCTCTGTTGTTTATCAGCACACACAACAAAAACACTACTTTTAAGGACAGAAGCACTGTGCTGTTTTTAAGGATCTACAACAAAAGCACGAGTCAAATATCTTCTATTAAAAGACGACCTTTTTAGGAATCTATCTACAAAAGCTCTGATCAAATATCCTTTATTTGACAGCTGTTTTTCAACAACTTACAAAAAACCCTCCTCTACATGACAGAAGGGTTCTGCTATATTTTGCATTCACGCACGTCAAAGATCCTTTATATGACGGGAGTGCTCTGCTGACTGTTGATAAGGGTTAGTTGCCCCCAAGTTTTGAACGGAAGTTGAAGATGACAGGAATAAAGTGCGACAATGCTTTACTGCGAGAGAGGTCTGGTGCGAACTGAGAGGCGTCACTCTGTGCGGAGAAGAAAAGAGCAAAGGTTGTCTCACCATGACAGAGTGGCCTCGGCAGCATCTTTCACCCTCATGGAAGCCGGGTTGTGCTCCTTCTCCCCTTTGTGTCGCACTTCCTGTTCCTGTCGGGACTTGCTGCCTGAGATTCCCAGCTCCACTATCTCCAGAACCTCCACCAAACAATCCTGTTGACAAAGGTGACACAAACGCAGTCAAATACAATATATGTAGATGTAGATGGATACATAATGTGTACAGCAGATATAGATTAATCTACATCAACATGATGATTTGTCTGAGTGGCTGGACAGGACAGATCTAAAAAAAAAGAATAATAATAAAAATCGATTTAAAAACAGTTTAAAACCAATTAAAAATCTATTTTTTTGACACCCCTTATATATAGGGCTGTGAATCTTTGGGCACCATACGATTCGATTTGTTTCTTCGGGGTAGAGATTTGATTCTGAATCGATTCTCGACTCAAAACGATTCTCGATTCAAAATCAATACTTTTTAATAAAATTTGGTGCTAGTTCTATGATTGATTGGATTCCGCCATAAAATATATAAACAGCTCTAATAAATGTTTATATTACTTAAAAAATGTAATACAATTCACGCCAAACATTTAATAAAGTCAAATAAAAATAAGGCAACAAGAGAAATATATGTTTTAAAGTAAAATGTGTACAGCAGATATGATCATCTACATCAACAATATGGTGCGGCCTTAATCGCTTAAAATCAAAAATCAATTTTTATTTTTTTAAGAATTGTTACAAATAAAAAATCGCAAATAACGGTTGGAATCAGAATCGATTCTCGACTCGAAACGATTCTCGAGTCAAAATCTATTTTTAAAATCAGTTCTAAGATTAATTACATTCCTCCATAAAATAGATTAACAGCTCTGATAAATGTTTATATAGTACTTAAAAACTTTTATAAAATGCTAAATACCCATAAATAAAGTCAAATGCAAACAAGGCAATGAGATAATGTGTACAGCAAATATAGATCATCGACATCAACAATGTAATTCTCCCAAGTGGCTGGACAGGACAGATTAAAAAATAAAAAATAAGATTAAAAAAATAAAAACATCTATGTTTTTTTTATTTTAATTGATTAAGAATTGTTCCAAATATGAATTGCTATTAATTATTAAAAAATTAAAAATCGATTCTTTTTAATCGATTAAGAATTGTTCCAAAAAAGAATTGCAATTCATTCTATAAAAAACAAAACTTTTTTTTTTAATTAAGAATTGTTTCGAATAAGAATTGCTATTAATTCTAAAAAAAGGGGGAAAAAAAAAAAAATCGATTTTATTTTAAATTGATTAAGAATTGTTCCAAAAAAGAATTGCAATTAATTTAAAAAAAAAACTTTTTTATTGATTAAGAATTGTTTCGAATAAGAATTGCTATTAATTCTAAAAAATATATATATATAAAAAAAAAAAAATCAATTTTATTTTAAATTGATTAAGAATTGTTCCAAAAAAGAATTGCAATTAATAAAAAAAAAAACATTTCTTTTTTTTTATTGATTAAGAATTGTTTCGAATAAGAATTGCTATTAATTCAAAAAAATATATTTAAAAAAAAAAAAAAATCGATTTTATTTTAAATTGATTAAGAATTGTTCCAAATAAGAATTGCAATTAATAAAATAAAATAAAGAAAACTTGTTTTCTTTGGCAGCTGTAATATACCTTTTCATCCAGCATGTCAGGGTGCTCGGTGAGCCACACGCAGAGGAACTGGAAGGCAGCTACAATCATGGAGTGCAGGTCTCTGGACTGCAGAGGCGCTGGACGACTACACTGGTAGACGATGTAGCCGCATATAGAGCTGACCGCACGCTTACGGTCCGCCGAGTCCACCCCCGCCTTGACCTGAGCACAGGGCGCTCTGGTAGGTAAAGGGCAAAAGGTGGGAGTGCGGACTGTACCTTGGCGAGGCCGGCCAGCAGCTCCAGGGCGGCCAGCGAGATGCTCATGTCTTGTCTCCACTGGGAGTTGAGCCTCTGTGTGACCAGGTGGATGCTGCGCACCAGCAGGCCCGCCGCTGTATCTGGAAGAGCTACAACATATGACACCCCGAAATACCAAACAGAGCAGAGGAAGCGCAACAAGTTTGTTGGGGTGAGCACACACGGCAAGCGTATATTCATGCAGCAAAATAAGGCTGAGCAATGTTTACGTTCTGGACTGTTTTTAATCTTCATCTGCCTTTAAAATGTCACTTGTGCTCCGAGGCCAATACTTGCCGTACTGTGGAACTATTATTTCTGGCTCAGCAGTTTGCTGCTATTACAACATTGCTTCTGTTGCTGCTGCGTTACGCAAAATACAGTGCATCCGCAAAGGATTAACTTTTTCCACATGTTACAGCCTTATTTCAAAACACATTTCTTTTGTCCTCAAAATCTGCCCACAATGCCCCATAATGACAATGTGAAAATATTTTTTTATTACAAATTTAACACTACACGTCATTTACTTAGTTTGAATTATTTTGCTTTTTTTTTTTTTTTTTCAAAAAAACCTTCTCACATTGTCATTATGGGGTATTGTGTGTAGAATCTCGAAGACAAACATGTTTTTATTCCATTAAGGAATAAATAGCATTATGGATACCAATAATTTATATACATTATGACATAGTGAAAAGTTGTTATTTATTTATTTATTTTAGAAATGTATTAAAAATAAAAAAATAAAAACTTCATGCCATTTTTTAAGTTATAATCTATTTGCAAAATAGTTTCTATAAAACCTTTCACATTGTCATTACGGGGTACTGGTTAGTAGAATTTTGAGGACAAAAATCTTTTTATTCCATTATGGAATAAATACCATAATGGATACACAAAACCCCATAAAGACAATTTCAAAAGTTTTTTCTTTAAATTGCAAATTAATTAAAAACAAAAACAAATTTAAAAAACTACATATTTTTTTTAGTTTTAATTAATTTGCAAATGTTTTTCCTAAAATCTTTTGTCATTGTCATTATGGAGTATTGTGTGTAGAATTTTGAGGATTTTTTTTTTTTTAATTCCATTATTGAATAAATACCATAATATATATTCATAATGAATACACAATAGCTCATAAAGACAATGTGAAGGTCTTTTGTAGCAAATTTTGTAAAAAAAATAAAAAAACTACATGTCATTTTTTAGTTTTGAATAATTAGCAAAACATTTTCAAAAAACCTTTTCACATTGTCAGTATGGGTGTACAATTTTGAGGACAACAATATATGTATTCCATTATGGAATAAGGCTATGACAAAGCGCATTTGGAAAGTATTCCGAATGCACTGTACTTCATAAAGGAACATGCCATTAAAGAGCTATGTTTTTCTTTCCATGAGAGCTGGGCGATAAAAAGATATCAATCTATATCAGGGGTCTCAAAGATGCGGGGGCCCCCACCTTAATATGAAAGTTTAATGTTAGTGCGGCCCGCAAGTTTTTAATGAATGGCGCTTGACAGCGTTGTGTGCGGAGCTGAAGGAATCTACCAATCACAGTGTGGTATAAGGCTCTCAACAATATCAAGGGCGTGCAGTGATGGCACTGTCTTTAATGTCCTCTAGAAAATGTCATCTCATCATCTTTTTCTCCATAGTAACAGACACATGTTGTAAGAGACTTCTGCAGACACATGCATGTTATTGCAAGAAATACTTGAAGAACAGCCATACATGTCACACTGAGGGTGGTCATATTGTATTTTATTTATTTTTTAACACTGTTACAAATATGCGCCACACTGTGAACCCACACCAAACAAGAATGACAAACACATTTCGGGAGAACATTCGCACCTAAACACAACATAAACACAACAGAACAAATACCCAGAATACTTTGCAGCCCTAACTCTTCCGGGCTACAAACCCCCCCCCCCCACACCAACACACACCTCAACCCCCCCCCCCCCTCCCCCATCTCCCGAATTCGTAGGTCTCAAGGTTGGCAAGTATGCATTGACGTCACTTGCGTGATGCAAGCAGAGAAACATTTTGCCGCTTTTCCACGACACCCGCACACGCTCTTCCTCCCTCCCTCCCTGCCTCCCTCGCTCGCCCGCCTGCTCGCTCCCGCCCCCGTTGTAAACAGTCCGGGCGGGGAAGACGAGCGGTCCGGTAGCTTCCAAAGCACTCCGCCGAAGGACCGAGCGACAATACAAAAGTGTGATGCACTGGACCCCAGCGCTGATACTCCGACAGAGAGTCGCTGGGCGAATCAGATGTGTAACACGCTAGTGGTGATGCTAGCCCGTTCGGGGCTAATTGTGCTACCGTAACTGTAAACTCCACGGCGAGCCCCACCACCACACCCCAGTGGCCCCCATGTAAATTGAGTTTGAGACCCCTGATCTATATATTGCCACAGACACATAATCGTAAACAAAGCGCTTGATAAAACGTTCCATAATTTTTTTCCGTTTATGTTAGGAAGCAAGGTTGGTTGCATGATCAAAGGCACTCGGCCTGTGGTATAAAACAGGAAGTGATCAGTGACACGCTAACAGCCAATCAGGTGACAGTGTCAACTGTCAAGTTGGGTTGTCTAGCGGTTGATTCTTTGCACGGAGTGAGAAGAGAAAGTCCAAATGAAGAAATTGTGAATAAAACAGGAAGAGTCACCTGGACAGTATGGCACTTTTTGGGATTTTTTTCAAACGGACCAATGTAGACCACGTAGGCCACGTTCACCCTTTAGAGCACAGCTGTAACTTCCTGCCACTAAACCTGCAGACAATAGTTCTTCTTAGGTTTCTCTATGTTTACATTTTCACACTATTTTTTACACTTTATGAAGCATTTCTTACATATTCCTTATTATTGTACCTTCATTTTAAAAGTTTGTTAAGTGTTCAATGTGATTTTAATATTTAGTTGACATTGTTTAGAGTTCTTGATGACATTTCCTTTCCTTTCTGCCTTGAGAGCTGAGGGGAACATAATCAGAGGAAGGTTACAGTTGAAATTAAAATGCTTACATTTCATCTGGTCCTTTTTTTAGGTCATACAAAATATCAATAATTATCGATATCAACCAATTAAAGAGCACTTATATCGTGATAGAGTTTTCAACCATATTGCCCAGTCCACTTTAAAATCCTAACTTTTTCACACTAAAAATCAACTTACTGTACAAAACCCAAAAGCAGTGAAGTTGTCACGTTGTGTAAATGGTAAATAAAAACAAAATACAATGATTTTCAAATCCTTTTCAACTTATATTCAATTGAATAGACGCAAAGACAAGATATTTAATGTTCCAACTGAAAAACATATATTTTTTTGCAAATAATCGTTAACTTAGAATTTAATGGCAGCAACAAATTGTAAAAAAGTTGTCACAGGGTAGAGATGCGCGGTTTGCGGGCACAACCGCGGAGTCCGCGGATTATCCGCGGATCGGGCGGATGAAATTTTAAAAAATTTGATTTTATCCGCGGGTCGGGTCGGGCGGTTGAAAAAAATAAAAAATAGATTTTAAATAGATTCAGGCGGGTGGCAGTTAAACCAATTCGGAAATATATATACATAGTTAAATGTTGTTACCCACATACGAAAAACGAGCAGGCACCTGCAGCATATGCCACAACAGAAGAAGAAAAAAAAGAAGAGATGGACACTTTTACGGAGCGGAGAAGGGACGCCTCGCCGGGGTCCGGGACCGAGGCCCCTTCCCCCGAGAGGGCCCCACCGGGAGCCGTAGCTGAGGCGATCCGCGAGAAGGGCCCGACGCACGTCCAGGGTCACCACCGCACCGACACCCCGCCTCGTCCGCCTTCGCCGCGGCCGGCGTCACGCGCAGCAGGTAAGCAGCTTACCTGCCCGCCACCCCCGTGGCCGGGGGCTCGTAACAGAGGTCACTCCGCGCGCTCCGCCCGCGCAGCTTACCTGCCCGCCACCCCTGTTGCCGGGGGCGCGTAACAGGGGTCACTCCGCGCGCAGTGCGCTCACGAAAGGGGTGGGGCTCACCCTGGTTGATATAGACAGCAGGACGGTGGCCATGTAAGTCGGAACCCGCTAAGGAGTGTGTAACAACCCACCTGCCGAATCAACTAGCCCTGAAAATGGATGGCGCTGGAGCGTCGGGCCCATATACCCGGCCGTCGCCGGCAGCGAGACACGCTTGGAGGTGCGCTCAGCGCGGCTCCCATATGATTGCGCACTGGTGTGTGTCTGGGTTGTGACAGCGTGGCACGCGAATGTCTGTGCTGCATTGGATCAGTCTCCTTTCTTTAACCTACTCAGTGGCCTAGTGGTTAGAGTGTCCGTCCTGAGATCGGTAGGTTGTGAGTTCAAACCCCGGCCGAGTCATACCAAAGACTATAAAAAATGGGACCCATTACCTCCCTGCTTGGCACTCAGCATCAAGGGTTGGAATTGGGGGTTAAATCACCAAAATGATTCCCGGGCGCGGCCACCGCTGCTGCCCACTGCTCCCCTCACCTCCCAGGGGGTGATCAAGGGTGATGGGTCAAATGCAGAGAATAATCTCGCCACACTTAGTGTGTGTGTGACAATCATTGGTACTTTAACTTTAACTTTAACAGGCAAAAGCTTTATAACCTCACTAATGCCTTGCATCGTCTATATTAGATATATAACAACGGGCGGGTGCGGGCGGATGCGGTTCTGATCAAATGTTACATCGGGTGGATGGCGGATGGTTGACGACTTTCTGATGCGGTTGCGGATGAAATAATTGCCTATCCGCGCATCTCTATCACAGGGGCATTTTTAACACTTTAGCCTTTCCTTTTAACAACCCTCAGTAAACATTTGGGAACTGAAGAGACCAATTTTTGTAGTGGAATTATTTCCCATTCTTGCTTATTTTAGGCTTCTTATTGCGCCACAAATTTTCAATGGGAGACAGATCTGAACTACAGGCAGACCAGTCTGGTACCCACACTCTTTTACTATGAAGACTCGCTGTTGTAACACGTTGCTTGGCATTGTCTTCCTGAAATAAGCAGGGGCGTCCATTATAACGTTGCTTGGATGGCAACATATGTTGTTCCAAAACCTGTATGTACCTATCAGCATTAATGGTTTCTTCACAGATGTGTAAGTTACCCATGTCTTGGGCACTAATACACCCCCATACCATCACAAATGCTGGCTTTTGAACTTTGTGCCTAGAACAATCCGAATGGTTCTTTTCCTCTTTGTACCAGAGGACACAATGTCCACAGTTTCCAAAAACAATTTGAAATGTGGACTCGTCAGACCACAGAACACTTTTCCACTTTGCATCAGTCCATCTTAGGTGAGCTCGGGCCCAGCGAAGCGTTTCTGGGTGTTGTTGATAAATGGTTTTGGCTTTGTATAGTAGAGTTTTAACTTGCACTTACAGATGTAGCGACCAACAGTAGTTACTGACAGTGGTTGTCTGAAGTGTTCCTGAGCCCATGTGGTGATATCCTTTACACACTGATGTTGCTTTTTGATGCAGTACCGACTGAGGGATCCAAGGTCCGTAATATAATCGCTTACGTGCAGTGATTTCTCTACAAACCTTGTTTCCATATGAGTTGGGAAATTGTGTTAGATGTAAATATAAACGGAATACAATGATTTGCAAATCATTTTCAACCCATATTCAGTTGAATATGCTACAAAGACAACATATTTGATGTTCAAACAGATAAACATTTTTTTTTTTTTGAAAATAATCATTAACTTTAGAATTTGATTCCAACAACATGTGACAAAGAAGTTGGGAAAGGTGGCAATAAATACTGATAAAGTTGAGGAATGCTCATCAAACACTTATTTGGAACATCCCACAGGTAAACAGGCAAATTGGGAACAGGTGGGTGCCATGATTGGGTATAAAAGTAGATTCCATGAAATGCGCAGTCATTCACAAACAAAGATGGGGCGAGGGTCACCACTTTGTCAACAAATGCGTGAGCAAATTGTTGAACAGTTTAAGAAAAAACTTTGTCAACCAGCTATTGCAAGGAATTTAGGGATTTCACCATCTACGGTCCGTAATATCATCAAAGGGTTCAGAGAATCTGGAGAAATCACTGCACGTAAGCAGCTAAGCCCGTGACCTTCGATCCCTCAGGCTGTACTGCATCAACAAGCGACATCAGTGTGTAAAGGATATCACCACATGGGCTCAGGAACACTTCAGACAACCACTGTCAGTAACTACTGTTGGTCGCTACATCTGTAAGTGCAAGTTAAAACTCTACTATACAAAGCCAAAGCCATTTATCAACAACACCCAGAAACGCCGTCGGCTTCGCTGGGCCTGAGCTCATCTAAGATGGACTGATAAAGTGGAAAAGTGTTCTGTGGTCTGACGAGTCCACATTTCAAATTGTTTTTGGAAACTGTGGATGTCGTGTCCTTCGGACCAAAGAGGAAAAGAACCATCCGGATTGTTATAGGCGCAAAGTTGAAAAGCCAGCATCTGTGATGGTATGGGGGTGTATTAGTGCCCAAGACATGGGTAACTTACACATCTGTGAAGGCGCCATTAATGCTGAAAGGTACATACAGGTTTTGGAGCAACATATGTTGCCATCCAAGCGACGTTACCATGGACGCCCCTGCTTATTTCAGCAAGACAATGCCAAGCCACGTGTTACATCAATGTGGCTTCATAGTAAAAGAGTGTGGGTACTAGACTGGCCTGCCTGTAGTCCAGACCTGTCTCCCATTGAAAATGTGTGGCGCATTATGAAGCCTAAAATACCACAACGGAGACCCCCGGACTGTTGAACAACTTAAGCTGTACATCAAGCAAGAATGGGAAAGAATTCCACCTGAGAAGCTTAAAAAATGTGTCTCCTCAGTTCCCAAACGTTTACTGAGTGTTGTTAAAAAGAAAGGCCATGTAACACAGTGGTGGACATGCCCTTTCCCAACTACTTTGGCACGTGTTGCAGCCATGAAATTCTAAGTTAATCATTATTTGCAAAAAAAAAAAAAAGTTTATGAGTTTGAACATCAAATATCTTGTCTTTGTAGTGCATTCAATTGAATATGGGTTGAAAAGGATTTGCAAATCATTGTATTCCGTTTATATTTACATCTAACACAATTTCCCAACTCATATAGAAACAGGGTTTGTAGATTCTCTGAACCTTTTGATGATATTACGGACCGTAGATGGTGAAATCCCTAAATTGCTTGCAATAGCTGGTTGAGAAATGTTGTTCTTAAACTGTTCGACAATTTACTCATGCATTTGTTGACAAAGTGGGGACACTCGCCCCATCCTTGTTTGTGAATGACTGAACATTTCATGAATGCTGCTTTTATACCCAATCAAGGAACCCACCTGTTCCCAATTAGCCTGTTTACCTGTGGGATGTTCCAAATAAGTGTTTGATGAGCATTCCTCAACTTTCTCAGTCTTTTTTGCCACTTGTGCCAGCTTTTTTGAAACAAGTTGCAGGCATCAAATTCCAAATGAGCTAATATTTGCAAAAAATAAAGTTTTCCAGTTCAAACGTTAAAAATATCTTGTCTTTGCAGTCTATTCAATTAAATATAGGTTGAAAATGATTTGCAAATCATTGTATTCTGTTTTTATTTACCATTTACATAATGTGCCAACTTCACTGGTTTTGGGTTTTGTATGTATAAAAACACAATCAGAATTAGCAGGCGGTCTCCTCATTTATGGATCTTCTGATATGATACAGGAGTCTACATGCATGATACATGGAAGTGTGGCTCCACTTCAAGGAGATAAATTCTCACATAAGTGCAAAAGATCACTACTTCCAGTTACTTTAGGATAATATTGTACTATTAACAACAGTATATTACATAAACATTACCCAGCCAAACATTTATTTGACAGGAAAAACTTAACTTTCCGATGACAACCTTTCTTTCAGGATTCACAATAAAGTATTTAATTTAGGTACAAACCTACAGAATAATAAATTATTTATACATAAATACATGGTCAACATTTTTCGGACCATAAGCCGCACTTAAAATAATTTTGTCTTCGCAAAAATGGACAGTGCGCCTTATAACCCGGTGCGCCTAATGTACGTATTAATTCTGGTTGTGCTTAGCGACCTGGAAGCTATTTCATTTGGTACATCATGTAATGATAAGTGTGACCACTAGATGGCAGGCACACATAAGAGATAGGTGTGGACTGCAGGTTGACGACCGTTCAATAAATGACGCCAACAAGTACCCGTAAGCAAGCAACAACAAAACATTGTTTCATTGAAAATATAGAACATTACACATGGCGCTCAAAAATCTGTCCAACTGTTTTAGTATGACTTTGGTAAGCTATGAACGCTTAAAGGAACGCAGAGCATTACGGCTACCCTAGTCAGACGTACTGTACTTTCTACATTATTATGGTGTGTGTTTAAGGGCCACAAACTGGCACCTATTGAGAGACATTATCTGGTGTTTTGTTTCACAATATTATGCAAAACCAACTTTTCTTACCTATTAGTGCCTGCTCAAGTGTATTTGGAATCTGCATAAAACCCGAAAAAGGGAATGCGTCCGCCATAGTAGCCCACGCCGTAGTCAATAAGCTCCTTTTTCTTTATCCTCTTGTTGTGGTGCATTCTTCCTCTGCTATTGCCATTTCTAATACAAAGTAGCGTACACCTCTAACTTATATCTGTCAGTAGACTCGCGATGGAAGCGCTAAAAACTACCGGTACAACAAAGATGACAGAGAGAAGACGTTGGTGTAAATAAGACCGCCCACAAAAACGGCGCATCCCGAAGAGACGGTCAGAAAGCTGCTTGAAGACGGTCTGTAAAACAATCTATGCAATATTTTGACCAAAAAAAACACCATGGTATATGTTATGTAGACCGCAAGGAAGTGTTTCAAAGCAGAAATAAAATCATAATATGACCCATTTAATGCGTCTTATAATGCCGTCTGCATTTTGTACCGAAATTGACCCGCTAATCGGCAGTGCGCCTTATAATCCGGTGAGCCCTATGGTCCAAAAAATACAGTATATCTTTAGTTTTAAAAATGTTGTCATAGTGGAGATACAAGGTTTTCATCGGAGAGCAAAAAAAACAGCAGCAAAATCAGCACTTCATTCACTGTTGTGCATATATACATGTCTATATACTGTATATATATATATATACACACACACACGTATGTGTGTGTAATATATATATATATATATATATATATATATATATATATATATATATATATATATATATATATATATATAATATATATATATATATGTTTTTAAAGCACTGCATCACAGCAAAAAAGTTTGTCAGCACCTACACAGACATTTTATCCAGCGCTTTTTAACTCTGCATACCACTTTAAGCACGTTAGCTATCAGAGGCAAAACATGTTCATTTAGTAAGTTACAAGCTCTCAATTAAGAGGTGGCCATCTTCTTGGACAGTAACAGTCACTTTCCCTATTTGTGTGGTCTTACCGTAATCCCGAAGCAGGGCCTGGGAGGGGCGCTCACAGTCCGGGCTGGCGGCCTCCGTGCTGCCCCCGCTGCTGAAACTGATGCCGCTGTTGGTCCGGCTATGACTTTGGCTCCCCGCGGACGCCTGACTCCCGTCTATGCTCCCCTGGCCACACCAAACACAGCAGGTCTGGTTAGTGAGTGCCAGGTGTGGGCAAAATATTGCTTGGTATCCGAGGGAGAGGAATTTGAGACCTACCGTTTCTGTCTGCGCGCCTATGGACTCCAACAGTGCTGAGTCTTGAACAATATTTAGCATGGCACCTGGGAGAGATCACCACATGAAGAATAAACATAAAGATAAGGCAGTAGAGGCGCTGCAACAAGTTTATGATCTACATTAATCATCAAGAGAACAAATAATCCATACTAGAGATGTCCGATATCATCGGCCGATAAATGCTTTAAAATGTAATATCGGAAATTATCGGTATAGTTTTTTTTATTATCGGTATCGTTTTTTTTTTGTTTTTGTTTTTGTTTTTTTAAATCAACATAAAAAACACAAGATACACTTACAATTAGTACACCAACCCAAAAAACCTCCCTCCCCCATTCACACTCATTCACACAAAAGGGTTGTTTCTTTCTGTTATTAATATTCTGGTTACTACATTATATATCAAAATAGATCAATACAGTCTGCAAGGGATACAGTCCGTAAGCACACATGATTGTGCGTGCTGCTGGTCCACTAATAGTACTAACCTTTAACAGTTAATTTTACTCATTTTCATTAATTACTAGTTTCTATGTAACTGTTTTTATATTGTTTTACTTTTTTTTATTCAAGAAAATGTTTTTAATTTATTTATCTTATTTCATTTTATTAATTTTTAAAAAAAAGGACCTTATCTTCACCATACCTGATTGTCCAAATTAGGCATAATAATGTGTTAATTCCACGACTGTATATATCGGTATCGGTTGATATCGGTATCGGTAATTAAGAGTTGGACAATATCGGGATATCGGATATCGGCAAAAAGCCATTATCGGACATCCCTAATCAATACTTTATTCTATTCAGTTTTCAATAGTCAACAAATAACCTCCAGAGGTCTCTCATTTGCAACAGGTCAAAAGACAACTGCAATAACAGCTGTGGCTGTAGGCAACCTCCAGTATTACAACATTGGTTCTGTTGCTGCTGTGTTTTGCAATATACTTATTAATGACCATATGGCCAGAAAGTTGTTTACGTTAGTAAGTTGAAAAATAGCCATAAAAAGATTGGAACCCTCCCAAATACATTACACTTATATATCCATTCTTACATTATACTACCGGTACTTGAATCTATTTTTTACAAAAAAGTAATTTTTTAAAGGGTAAATGCACTTTTTTCTGAATGTTACCTATCGTTCACAATCATTATGAGAGACAAGAACACACCTCTTTTTTTTAGGATTTTAAAGATGACAAAAAATGCTTGTAAGACACGAGTAATAGGAGTCACGGTTGTTGCCTTCAAAGTCTCTAAAACAACTTCAAAACCCTCCATCAACGTTTATATACACACTGCAAGTATATATATATATATATATATATATATATATATATATATATATATATATATATATATACATGTGTGTGTGTGTGTGTGTGTGTGTGTGTGTGTGTGTGTGTGTGTGTATATATTAGGGGTGTAACAGTACGTGTATATGTATCGAACCGTTTCGGTACGGGGGTTCCGGTTCGGTTCGAAGGTGTACCGAACGAGTTTCCACACGGACATATTAAGTAGCGTAGCGCACGTTGTGTAAATAGACACCGAGGCCCAACACATGCTAGCAACGACCGGGCTAGGACAACATGTAAAAGCCAGAGCTGGAAGACCCTCCTGCCTCGTTAAGATCTCCCGTTTGGGAACACTTCGGCTGCGCGGTGCGATACAACAATGGAGGACGGAGGTTTGCCGACATTGTTCAGCATGCTTCTGCCAACACGTCAAACATGCTAACCCATTTGAAGCGGCACCACCCCCAAGTGAACATCGCTTCAACAAAGATAAAAACGAGCAAACAGCTCCCACCTCTTACTGCCAAGTTAGCCAGGCTGGGGGGGGGAAGAAAAGTTAATCTGAGGCGGAGTTGACTTGAAACTGTTTAATGTTGCACTTTTTATATGTAAAAGAACAGTTTTGTCATTTTATTTAATCTGAGCAACAACTTGAAGCAGTTTAATGTTGATTAACGTGGACAAGTTGAAAAACTCTGCGATGAAGTAGCGACTTGTCCAGGGTGTACCCCGCCTTCCGTCCGATTGTAGCTGAGATAGGCTCCTGCGCCCCCCGCGACCCCAAAGGGAATAAGCGGTAGAAAATGGATGGATGGATGGAAGTTGAAAAACGTATTGGGGTGTTACCATTTAGTGGTCAATTGTACGGAATATGTACTGTACTGTGCAATCTAATATTATATAGTGATGTATACATATATATATACAGGTATATATACATTATATATATATATAAATATATATATATACACATATATGAGAGCGAGAGAGAGCGAGCGAGAGAGATATCATATGTACACATATGTGTACATATGATATTAATATAAGGTTTATATAATTAACATACTGGGATATTAAGAGTATGTGAAAGTTTGCCTTCTACCTTCTTTACTTTATTTCTTTACACCTTAAAGTTTTGTAATCAATCACAAATATCAAGCAGCTAAAATGTGCCAAACATGGATAAGTGTGTAGTGTTTTGCATTTTTCCCATCATGCTTTGTAATGGATGTAATTTGTAATGGGTGTAATTTGATTTTTTTTTATGGTGAATGGAGTGTTTTTTAATAATATCCATAAAGTTCAGGGACCATGTCGAATTACATTTTATAATGGTATGTTTTTTTGTTTTTTTTCAACCATGACTAGGGAAGGTTGTTTATATAAGGTTATTTAAATAAATGCTGCACATTGAATGTATGCTTAATAAAAGGTCATCAACCAGGACATACTTATTTTCCACTAATTGGCGACAACATTGTAGCATGTTAAACTTCTAAATTGGATGCCATCTCCTTACAGACAACATTCCTCATTAAGCTCATAACTTAAATAGAAGATGTCGTCGGGCACCGCTTGTGTAAACGGTCAGCTGGAATTTAGAAAAAATCCAATTTGGGCCACTTTGGCCTGCAGTGGTCTTAGCCAGAATCTGGGCAGACTCTTCCTTCCTAAAAATGGAGGGTCCTAATACTATCAACGTTTGGAAATATGAAATGTTAAGGCAGCAGATACCCAAGATGAGTTGCGTGTTGGTAGGGTCGGTCTCCGTCTGCAAGGCGCCAATTAAAATGTTGACGAGCCGTAGCCTCAGGGACAAAAAAGACACAGGCTGGTCGTGAGGCGATCCATCCTCCTCGTTAAATTTGCCCTCCAGCAGAACCTTCACAAAGAAACTGGAAATAAGTGTTGTGCAGAGAGGTGCGCCTCCAGAATGCTTTGGCAGTCAATACATCCAAAATACAAAGGCTAAAAGACTCCTACCTCGGATTTGATGTTGCCAAAGTGGTGAGGCAGTGGCAGCATGGCCAGCAGGATGTGGATGGAGGCTCTCCTCAAATCAGTGGGGTTGACATACATCTTGAACTTTGACAGCTCCCTAACAGAAAGGAGCACAGAGCGTGAAGAGAAAGGTTTGACTGCCATAACGGCTGTTGGCCTGACCTGTCGGGCACAATGGTCTCCAAGGCTGCTATGAAGTACGGCACAACCACGTTGATGCCCTTCAGGTCGGTGCAGAAGAGAGAGGAAGAGTTAAGAATGATGGAGGCCAAGACGGGTCTACAGATGAAATCAGAGATCTGGAGACCTTGAATCAGCACCATGTAGAACCTGTAGGAAAGAAAGAAAACAATGTTGTCCCCAGGATGTCAACCACTTTATTAACGTGAAGGACCAATCAGGACTAATTTTCAATGGTGGAAGGTACTCTATAAAAGTGTTCTTCCAATCATTTAGGAAACACGTTAACCTGGATTCACAAAATGTTTTGCATTTGATATATGTGAAGAGCAGTGAAATGTCGGAATCAGGTTTAAAAAATTTTGAGATATTTTCCCATTCATTTAAATGGGAATTTCCTGGACATTTGGAACATTTCGGGGAAACCAATAATTGTTTTAAATGTTGATCCTAGCACAAGTGTCCTAAATTATATGAATGGGTTGGTGTTGGAATTTTTTTAAATGCTGGAAAAATGTTGACATAGTAACAGTTTGAACTTAAATGGGTATTTCAGAATTCATGGAATTTTGGGAAAACCTGGAATTTGTACGAAAAGAAGAATGATAGTTTTGTTGTCCAAATTAAAAAAATAACGTTTTAAAGGTGTAATGGTCAAAAACGGTTAAAATATGTGAACTGTAAAAACTTTCCAGGAAGAGGTGAAGATGGGGCTTGGAAAACCGGGAATTCCTGAAAAAAAATTTGGAAGTTGCAAAATGGTCAATTAATTGTCTAAGGTGAGATGAGTGTGAGCATGGTGGAACGGTTCAAATCGTTTGAGAAATGTGGGAATTGTGCAAGTTCAAAAAATGGCCCATTCATTCTCAATGGAAAAGCGACTTGGAAAACCGGGAAATGTGGGTAGTCTGGGATATTTTAAATGTTTTTGGGGAGCTCACAATTCCCGGTCAAGCCGAACGTTTCGATTGCATGACAACTGTGGGGTGAAGGTTTTGCAGCGGAAGATTAATAATAAATAAATTGTTTTGTCCATTTAAAAGTAAGAACAGTGCAAAATATAAAAAGTCTATTTTTTATGTAAAAAAAAAAAAAAAAAGACAGCAATAACAACAAACAAAACTCCAACTTGCAGAAAAAGATACAACATTTTGTGCTGGTGTGTTTAAAAAGCTGCACATCCATTTCCATTTTCTACCGCTTGTCCCTTTTGCTGCACAGTGATATTTTATTGATTCAAGCTGATGTAGTCTTTTGTCACCGGGCAGGATTCAAACTGTAAATCCCGCCCCCTCACTGATAGCCCCTCGCAGGCTCCTCCTCTCTGGAAGTGTGCAAGATGGCGCACATGCACAGGTTGTTGACAGTTGCATGCTTGGTATTTTGTTGCAGACTATAGGTAACAAAAGCACACACTAAATATGGGAAAATGGATGACCTGTCTAGAAGGAAAACAGCCACTTGCGCGTCAAAAAGTTAGTCCACGACTGGCCCGCAATGGCCTCCATCTTGAATACGCCGCACCAATATTTGTTCCAGTTTTGGCTGGTGTCAGCCAATGAGGAAGCTCCTTTATGGGCTCTGCTCACCCCTTCTTTCTCTAATGGATCTGGAGTGTTTGACCACCAGGAAGGCAAAAGATTTTGTCTTACGGGGCTTTATTTACTAAAATACGGCACAAACAGCACGCAGACATACGACTTTTTCCCCGAAATGATTACTGTTACATTATACCGTATGATGCTAATATGAATTTTTTTTTGTTCAAGAATATAACTTAGGTACCCCAGCTTTGAGTCTTGGGATGTTTTGCACTCCAATAGACTCAATACATTGATTAACATTTGAGCTATCTAACTGATAGTATGTTTACTCTTATGATACCGGTGCCAAATGTTTAGTGTGTGTGTGTGTGTGTGTGTGTGTGTGTGTGACACGTTTGTTATTGTGCCTTTCTTCATTGCATTGCAAATTGAAGTAATTGAATTGATTTCGACAAAGTTTAGCGAGAGGACTTTGGCTAAAATGATTTGATGATGAAGTTATTTTCACACTTGTGAGCTAGTTCGTTAGCAAGGTACAAGCTAACAACCTTACCGAGATGGTACCGCATCCTCAGACACTCCTCCGCTTTTAATGCTCACAGACATGGTGTCATAAAAACAAAAATATGCTTTGTAAAATGTTCATATTTGAACAAGAATTGGAGGAAATATTCCCAAACTTGACATGTTATTATACGCCATGTCGATGCGAGTGGCGGTGCTGACTCGCGACGACCATGTCGACAAATTTTATGGTCGACATTTGTCGATAATGTCAACAAATCGCTACATCCCTAGTTCCGATACAGTACCGATGTTGGAGCCTTGAGTATTGGCCGATACTGATATTGATCTGATACGCTATAAGCACAAATCATACATACCTTTTATTAATTCTGGACTATAAGCCGCTGCTTTTTTTCTAGGCTTTGAACCCTGCGGCTTATAAAACGGTGCGGCCAATTTATGGATTTTTCTTCCCTAACAACTATAATGAAAATAATTTAAAAAAAACAAAACCAGCAAATACACCTAGGTTTTTTATGGTTTGTGCTATGGCGCCATCTCATGGACTAGTTCACTAACTAAAGGTGCTGCATTGTTCTTCTATTTACATGTAGTGGTTTTTTTTCTCCCCCAACCAGAGTGCTCTTCGTCTTTTAGCCGTCTATAGCGTTACTACTCATATGGATTCTTCATTCATCACTCCAAGCAACGTTTTAAGTTTTACAATATAACTAAAACAATCCCATTTGTGATGTCTGTAGAAGTGTTTTCATGGTTATTTGTACGTTCTATCGTAATGTAATGTAATCAAGCTAGCTTCCTTAGCATTAGCTAATATGCTAACACGTTTACGATTGTCTGTGTTAGTATTATTGACAATTGCATTCTTTTTGTATTCCTTCCGTTTCGTAAATTCACCAAAACGTCACCGTGGAATTGTTGAGTCTGTTTAGCTGATTGGAGAGCTAGTTTCCGCAGCTAGTGGGTCCATGACGATGACTTCTGTTTTGATTGATTTTACTGCTGTGTTACTGACACCGTTTGGAAACAATTAAGGTATGTACTGTACATAAAATATTTCTGTGTAAATAACTAATTTCACAACATATATACACTATATTGCCGAAAGTATTTGGCCACCTTCCTTGACTCACATATGAATTTGAAGTGTCATCCCATTCCTAACTCATAGGATTCAATATGATGTCGGTCCACCTTTTGCAGCTATAACAGCTTCAACTCTTCTGGGAAGGCTATCCACAAGGTTGCGGAGTGTGTTTATAGGAATTTTCGTCTTCCAAAAGCTCATTGGTGAGGTCACACACTGATGTTGGTCGAGAACGCCTGGCTCTCAGTCTCTGTTCTAATTCATCCCAAAGGTGTTCTATCGGGTTCAGGTCAGGACTCTGTACAGGCCAGTCTAGTTATCCACACCAGACTCTGTCATCCTTGTCTTTATGGACCTTGCTTTGTGCACTGGTGCACAGTCATGTTGGAAGAGGAAGGGGCCTGCTCCAAACTGTTCCCACAAGGTTGGGAGCATGGAATTGTCCAAAATGTTTTGGTATCCTGGAGCATTCAAAGTTCCTTTCACTGAAACTAAGGGGCCAAGCCCAACTTCTGAAAAACAACCCCACATCATAATTCCTCCTCCACCAATTTTCAAAATTGGCACAATGCAGTACTGTTCTCCTGGCAACCTCCAAACCCAGACTCGTCCATCAGATTGCCAGATGGAAAAGCGTGATTCATCGCTCCAGAGAAGGCGTCTCCACTGCTCAGCTGCTCTGCCATGGAAACCCACTCCATGAAGCTCTCTGCGTACTGTACGTGGGCTAATTGGAAGGTCACATGAAGTTTGGAGCTCTGTAGCTCCAAACTATAGTGTAAAGAGGTAGGCGACCTCTTTACACTATATGCTTCAGCATCCGCTAACCCCCCTCTGTCAGTTTACGTGGCCTACCACTTCGTGACACAGTTGACTTTGGAATATTTAGGAGCGAGGAAATTTCACGACTGGGTTTGTTGCACAGGTGGCATCCTATGACAGTTCCACGCTGGAAATCACTGAGCTCCTGAGAGCAGCCCATTCTTTCACAAATGTTTGTAGAAACAGTCTCCATGCCTAAGTGCTTGATTTTATACACCTGTGGCCGGGCCATGTGATTAGGACACCTGATTCTGAACATTTGGATGGGTGGCCAAATACTTTTGGCAATATAGTGTATCCGCGGCTTATAGTCCGGTGCGGCTAATTTATGGGGGGGAAATCTGAAATTTAGTGGGTGCGGCTTATATACCAACGCGGAAAATGCGGTACTGTAGCGTGGAATGTTAGAAAAGGCCTGATCAAGTGAAATCAATCAGGAATAATACTAACAACACTTCGTGGTCACAATAATTCATGAAGCTAAGAACATGACGGAGTGAGCTGAACGATGCGGACACGTTTGTTACTGGATACTTTCTAATGAGTTTCTGCCTTGGAAACAGCATGTGTAAGTAATACGCAACTATAATTATTTGATACTTGTTTATGTTGACAAATATTGTTCAATTACGATTACCTATGTCTAACTTGTGTGCTTAGCCGTTGTGTAGCGGCTACCTCCTGTTTCCTTTCTGTAAATGACTTAACATAAATACAAGAATAGACCAACTTTGTGTGCCTATTGGAGTACAAGACTGTGTGTATCAGACATATGACTTGCAAGTCGATACAATCCCATACCTGTTTATTTGCTGATTTAGACCCTGTTTTTCACAATATAACCTGCCTCAAAAAGAACGCAAGGAGAGGTTACCTTGAGAGGTAAACAGGTAGAATTTCTTCACCCGTTTTCTTGCTACAAAAGATACGGCACAGAGTCCCGCAGGCCTCAGCTCGACCCGCCTCGTAGCTCTCCGGGAACTCGTTGGCGTCAAACATGGGGTTGGACACCATGGAGTCTGTGGACATCTGCGAGCCTTTCCTTCTCAGCTCCAGGCCAACCTGCGTGGCTATGGCTGCGAAGAGACGGATTGAGAGTGGCCTGAATTGTGAGGTGGCTTGTTGGGCTGGCGACTCATGCACATCCAAGCAAAAGCAGCAAAGAGTTAGCCATACATTTGAATGAAAACAAAACAACTGCTATGGCATCCACAGCATACACTCATCATTCCATACAAGAAATTCTGACACAGAGTTGGCCGCACAGTTCAGGTGAAGAAAAGATGGGAAAGACAAAGTCCCTGTGTCAGACGATCACTCAAGAGCACAGAACATTCACCTCATGCATCGAGCCACAGTTCAAACTAACAAAAAATGATCAAAACAAATAAGGATTAGTGTCAACTAGGGTTGTCCCGATACCAACATTTTGATACTTTCAAAATAAAGGGGACCACAAAAAGTCTCACTATTGGCTTTATTTTAACATAAAATCTTGATGACACATTAAACATATGTTTATTTCTCATTAAAAAGATAGTGAAGATACTACACAACTCTATGAAAAGTAAGCGGGTTACAAAGGCTGACGTATGCAGTAACATATTTCCCATTATTTTATTTTGTCAACATTATGAAGGGCAAGCTTCTTTTTTACCGTTAATGTCTACTTACTTTCTCTTGTAACATGTTCTATCCA
The DNA here is from genome assembly GCF_033978685.3 of Nerophis lumbriciformis. Classification (NCBI taxonomy): domain Eukaryota; kingdom Metazoa; phylum Chordata; class Actinopteri; order Syngnathiformes; family Syngnathidae; genus Nerophis; species Nerophis lumbriciformis. Next base: position 36,483,731 of record NC_084570.2, on the reverse strand, counting down.
CACTTCTGTTCAAATATAATAATCACTTATTCTTCTCGTGTTTGATACTACAAATGTTGGTATCAATCCATAGCAAGTAGGTTCAGGATGATATACTGGTCATAATAAAAGTTATCCTGTGTCCATAGACGTTTCTCAGTTTATAAACAACAAAATTAAGACTAAAGATTTAGTGAGAATAATAAATAGCAATGTTATTATTGTAGTATCGACTACTGTAGATACGGATTCTGTACTTGGTATCAGTACAGTCAATGTTAGTATAGATCCACATCCACATTCAGGAACACTAACTTGCTGTTAGCGGTTTGGCTATTCCTTGTCCTGCAGGGATGATACTTGTAAGAAACTTACTTAACTTTATATGTCGCCATGGAGGCCAGGATTAGTGATTTAGAAGTAGCTGAAACACTGTGGAGGACATTAGCCACTAGTTAGCTATGATTTAAAGTGTTTACAGCTTCCCCTTACTCGTTAGTTTTAAAGACAACATACGTCCATTCTCTTCCTTCTGTCTGCATACGGTTTCCTCCTGTAAGTGCTCTGTGTGTGTGTTGACTCACATGCGCCTCGGCTCATGTCTGATACCAGCAATGTCACCAAGGTGTCCCATCATAACGATGATTAAAAACGTACCTGTATTTTCAAAGGCTGTATTGTACCGATTTTCCGGACTATAAGCCACACTCATTAAATAAAAAAACAAACAAAGTTTTCCAAAACTAAGCTGCACTGGACTATAAGTCGCAGATATATACATTGTGAAATTAGTTATTTACACAGAAATATTTTGTAAATATTTATTTAAATACCTTAATTGTTTCCAAACAGTGGCTGCAACACGGCAGTAAAACGGATGATCAAACAAAACAGAAGTCATGGTCATGGACCCACTAGCTGCGCAAACTAGCTGTCCAATCAGCTAAACAGACCCAAAAACTCCATGGGGACGTTTTGGTGAATTTATCAAACGGAAACAATACAAACAGAATGCCATTATAAGTTAATAATACTAACACAGACACTCGTAAACGTGTTAGCATATTAGCTAATGCTACTGACGCTAGCTTCATTACGTGACGATAGCACGTACAAATATGCATGAAAACACTCCTACAGACAACAAATGGGACAGTTTAGTAAATACGAATTGTTATAGTTATACTGTAATGAAGAATCCATACGAGTAAAAACGCTATTTAAGGCTATGGCACTTCTACTTCCAGTTAAAAGCTCAGTCTAAAGATAAGGGTAGTGCAGTGAGCGAACTCATCCAAAAGATGGCACTATAGCACAAACAATTACACACCTATTCAGTGTCTTTGCTTGGCTTTTTTAAAACACTATTTGCTTTATTAGCTGCACTGTTTTATAGGCCGCAGGCTAAGTTCAAAGTGTATCAAAAAAAGTAGCAATTTATAGTCTGGAATTTACGGTACCTTTTTTAATTGAATAGTAGCGCTGTACTTTATTAGTATTAGTATACCGCACAACCCTAGTGTGAACATAATAAAACAAAAAGTGGCATTGGAGACGTTGTTATGGTGGAGACATGTGGTCAGTTGGTGGAATCATTCCATTCACTTCTGGAAGAGCTGAGAGAACCCTGGGATTCTTTTTTTCATGGAATGACGAGGAGTGAGAACAAAAAAAAGATGGCAGTAATGGCGATGGTCACTCAACTCAAAAGCGGGAAGACCGGTCAAGAAAATCAATTGAAGGGGGCGGGAGGGTACAAAAACAAAAGGCTGCTGTTCCTACTTACAAGATTTATAAGAAAGGAGAATTTGGATAAAAGAGGCTGCAAGATAACAGAAATAGTGGAGAGACAGAAAATCAAAGCACAGCCAATTCATTTTCAGGCATGAATTGTGTTGTTTAGTCAAGCTACTCATTGACCAATTACAGTCAGACACTACACACAAAACACATGCCAGGGGCCAATGATCAAGAGCAGCGGGTGTGTTGTCACTTAGAGTGACCGTAAATCCTCAAATAGTGGCCTCTGCTCCATCACACGCCTTGCATTAAATCATTGTGTCACGGACTTACAAAAACACCTATCTCTAAC
>NC_084570.2:36404160-36476660 GCF_033978685.3 Nerophis lumbriciformis | reverse complement strand
TCTGGTCCACCGAATAATTTTAAGTAGCACACCATATTATTTTAATGGCCTACCACACGATTTATTTGACCTGTCACATCATCTCAAATGACCCACGCCTTATGTGGCCTGCCACATCATTTTATCCGGCCTGTCATGTTAAATTAAGTGGCCCGCCATCTCATTTTATAAGGCCCAACATCATTTATATGGTGCACCTCATTACCGTATTTTCCGGATTATAAGGCGCACTGCCGATGAATGGTCGATTTTTGATCTTTTTTCGTATATAAGGTGCACCGGATCTTAGGGCTCATTAAAGGGGTCATAATATTATTAATTTTTCTAAATTGAAAACATCCTTGTGGTCTACATAACATGTAATGGTGGTTCTTTGGTTAAAAATGTTGCATAGATGATGTTTTACAGTTCATCTTCTGGTCGCTTTCTGACAGTCGCTTCCGGATGCGCCGTTTTGTGGGCAGTCTTATTTACGTGGCGCACCTTCGACAGCGCCTTCTCCCCGTCATCTTTGTTGTAGCGGTGTAGCGTGCAAGGACGGGGGTGGAAGAAGTGTCAAAAGATGGAGCTAACTGTTTTAATGACATTCAGACTTTAGTTAAATCAATATCGGAGCAGCATCTCCTCATACGGAAACAACAACACCGGAAATGTGTTCCGTGAAAAAACATCCGACCGTAGCTCTCTAATAACTAAAGTTCCTTGGGTGAATAATGTAAACTCACTACACCGGTATGTTTTAGCGCTTTCATGGCAAGTTTACTGACAGATAAGTAAGAACTTTACACTACTTTATATTAGAAATGGCAACAGCGGAGGATGAATGTCCCATAACAAGAAGATAGAGAAAAAGAAGAAGCTTATCGACTACGGTGTTGTCACGGACAACAAAGGCAAACGCGCGCAATTTTTCAGGATTTATGCAGATCCCAAATACACACATCAGCAGGTACCAGAAGGTAAGAAAAGTCGCTTTTGCATAATATTGTATCATGTTGTATGATTGCATGTTCGAAATAAACTCAAACTCAAACGTGAAACAAAACGACAGATATGTCTTACCTTATACACACACCATAATAATACTCCTATGTTGAAGCACATTACAATCCATCAAGCGGTGCGGCTTCATAGCTTATCAAAGTCATAGTAAAACATTTTGATAGATGTTTGAGCACAGTGTGTAATGTTCTATATTTTCAATGGAACATTTAAAATGTTGGTGTTTTTTACTTATTGCAGTCTACACGTATCTCTTGTGTGTGACTGCCATCTACTGGTCACACTTATTACACCATGTACCAAATAAAATTGCTTCGAGGTTGGTAAGCAAAACCAGAATTAATACGTACATTAGGCGCACAGGGTTATAAGGCGCACTGTAGAGTTTTGAAAAAAAAAAAAAAAAAAAAAAAGGTTTTTAAGTGCGCCTTATAGTCCGGAAAATATGGTAATTTGAAAGGCCTGCCACGTCATTAATTTGGCCTGCCACATTTCATGTGGACCACTTCATTATTTTTGGTTGCTTGCCACACTATTCTAAATGGCTCTCCACGTCATTCATGTGACCTGCCATATCATTTTATCTGGTCTGCCAGATTTAATTGGCCTGCCACATTATCTTAACTGGCTTGTTATGTCATTTAATCAAATTAACTGGCCCGCCATATCATTTTATATGGCCCAACACATAATTTTAAGTAACTTGCCACATTGTTAAATGGCCCTCTACAATATGTTAAATGGTTCGCTACACCGTGTTATGTGGTCCGCTACATAATTTTATGTGGACCGCTACTTAGTTTTATGAGGCCCACCAAGTAATTGTATCTGGTCTGCGACATTATGTTTTATGTGACCCGCCATGTCATTTTAACTGGTCTGCCACAATAATTTATGTGTCATTTTAGATTGCCCACCAAATCATTCAAGTGGTCCGCCAGCTAAATTTATGTGGCCCACCACTTCATTTTATGTGGCCCGCAACATTGTTTCATGTGGACTGCTAAGTCATTCTATCTGGTCTGCAACATTAATTTATGTGGCTCGCTACATCGTTTGATGTGACCCACTATGTAATTTTATCTGGTCTACCACAATAATTTAGGTGGCCCGCTATCTCATTTTATGTGGCCAGCTACATAGTTTCATGTGGCCTGCTAAGTCATTCTATCTGATCTGCAACATTAATTTATGTGGCCCACTCCATAGTTTTATGTTGCCCGCTACATAATTTTTATCTGGTCCGCTGCAATAATTTAAGTGGCCTGCTATCTCATTTTATATGGCCCACCAAATCATTTATGTTGCCCGCTACATCATTTTGTGTGGGTTTTTTTTTGGTTATCAAAAATAAATACGTACAAATCTGCTTGTAACTTTGACTTATGATTTCTAAGTAGGTTATCTGATCAAGTTGTTAAAATATAATAATCCAAAACAGTGTAAATAAGCTATTATACGTTTGTATTAATATATATTCACTGCTACAAGCGGACCTCTGAGGGAAGCCATAGATTCAATGTGGCCTTTAATGAAAACCAGTTTGACAGTGGAGTAAAATTTACACACAAGCATATCTAATATATATCATCTAGATCAGTATTTCTCAACCTTTTTGACCACGGGGCCCAACTTTTCCACTACAGAGGGGTGCGGGGGACTCAATTTGATTTGAATCATAATCAAAAATGTTATCTAACCTACTTACAGTTTAAAACCTTGTCAAATTAGACCAAACCGTTTGTTAATCACAAAGATTCATATTTATTTAACACATAAACCTTAGGCTTTTTTTAGTGGATTAGAAAAATAAGTATTAATTAATAAATACAAATAAAAAAATATGCAATAAAAAAAACTAAATTAACAATAAAAAAAATTCTGAACTAAACTGTTAATACAATTAAAGTGCAAATGAAAATACAGCTTCACCACTTTAGTTGTAATTTTTGCGCCTAAGAAATTTCTCTATGACTTTAGCTCCAGATTTCTTCTGATTGTTTGATCTTGTCATTACTGCCACAAGTGGTGGAAAAGTGTATTACAACTGCGGCCCATACAGCTGAGAAACATACTTTTTGGTGGTCCAAGAATGGTTAAGAAACACTGATCTAAGTGTAGATTAGAATCACCATATTTAATACACACCACTCTTTAAGGAATATACCGTCTTTTACATTCAATACAGTTTGTTTTAAATTGAATGTGATGAAATGCCACTTCTAGCCACAAAGAAAGCTTGTGGTGGAGAAAGAAAAAGGAAGGGCCATCCAAACAAGACACACACACCAAAGTAGACTTGCTCCAGCAGCAACACACCCACCTGCCCATGCATGGAATGCTTACGCTGGGGGAGACTTACCCGTCATGCTTGGGTCCCGACTGAGGCCGCTATGGAGCTTGCAGTGGACCAGCGCTGCGTCCAACAACCACTGGCCGAACAGGTTGAGGATGCTGTTGACTTTGGGCCGTGCCGGGGCGGGCAGCGGCCGGGACTCCCAGCTGCTCTGGTTGGGACTGGACAACAAAGTCGGCGAGGACGAAGTTTGCTGCTGCTGGGAAACTTTTGTGGGTTGGCTGGCGCTGCCCTGCGACAGGTGGGGTTACAGCGTTGGATCCAGCTCAAAACCAAGAGTAAACTGGACTTACGGTTGAACTCTTGCTGGTGGTTTTGGTGACCGCCGTGTGCCGCTGCTTGCGACTGTGAGGGGGCGTGGTGTTGGCCACCGAAGGGGGTGGAGACATGCTCATTCTGTTGACCGGGGTGGGCGGGGCGCTGTCGGCTCGAGGACGGGATATGCCTGATGGTGAGAGGATTGGATCCAGTGAGCGTGGGACAAGGAAAAATCACTTAAACCAGGAGTGTCCAAAATACGGATCGTTTCTAATGGCCTGCAGCACAATTCAACAAGACAACATCAACAGCATAATGGAACCAGGAAAAGTCGATTGCAATAACACTAACAATGTCGGTCAGAATACTACATTTACTGCCATTTTGTGGTTTAATCAGATTATGACTTTCAAATGTTAGCACAGCATTTACTTATATGACTATCTAAGCAACTACTAGATCTCAGGGCGGACACTCTAACCACTAGGCCACTGACCTACTCAGTGGCCTAGTGGTTATAGTGTCCGCCCTGAGATCGGTAGGTTGTGAGTTCAAACCCCGGCCGAGTCATACCAAAGACTATAAAAATGGGACCCATTACCTCCCTGCTTGGCACTCAGCATCAAGGGTTGGAATTGGGGGTTAAATCACCAAAATGATTCCCGGGCGCGGCCACCGCTGCTGCCCACTGCTCCCCTCACCTCCCAGGGGGTGATCAAGGGTGATGGGTCAAATGCAGAGAATAATCTCGCCACACCTAGTGTGTGTGTGTGACAATCATTGGTACTTTAACTTTAACTTAACCTTCCCTAGTCATGGTGCAAAAAGGGAAACAAAATTAACTAACATAAAAGGTCAACACGCATAACACCTCCTGCTCACTGAACTTTGTGGATATCATGAAAAACGTCCAAACACCATAAAATAAATTCAGAATGACACCCATTTAAATCCATTACAGTGCATGATGGGAAAATGTAAAACACTCTCCACACTTATCCATGTTTGAGGCATTTTAGCTGCTTGATTTTTCTGATTGATTACAAAACTTTAAGAAGTAAACAATGTGGGAGTCCAACTTTCACATACTCTTAATATACAATTATATTAATTATATATCCATTATATTAATTGTATACACAAACTTTACATGCAGTAGGCTTTTGGACCCCAGCCACATTTTTTTTCAGCCCAAAGCGGCCCCCAAATCAAAAAGTTTGCTCGCCTAATCTAGGACAATTGTGTTAGTATCTATATTTTTTTAAATTCCTGTTTTCACAAAATTCCCACAAGTTCTACAGCTGGCAAATTTTTACCCGATTAGAACTTTTCAACCATCAACACACACACTCACCCTGGTTATTGAAGGCAAACACATGTTTCCCATTTCCCAAAATTTGTTCAGGTTTTCAGGCTATTTTGGGGGAATTTTCCCCCAATTGAAAAAGAATGGGCAATAATACAAACTTCTCCATGTTCCAACATCCACACACTCCACTCACCTCGGACAATCGATCATTCCCACGCAACTCCAACAGGAAGTGCAAATTCTAGTTTATATTTACATTGTTTCTCAGGGAGAAATTTGCTTCACTGGGTATAGTTTGATTGGCAACACTAAATTGGCCCTAGTGTGTGAATGTGAGTGAGAATGTTGTCTGTCTATCTATGTTGGCCCTGTGATGAGGTGGCGACTTGTCCAGGGTGTACGCCGCCTTCCACCGGAATGCAGCTGAGATAGGCTCCAGCACCCCTCACAACCCCGAAAGGGACAAGCGGTAGAAAATGGATGAGATGGATGGATGGACAAACGTTACCATTTGCGAAGAATAAAGTCAAGAATAAGGCCATTTCCACACGAACACAAGAGTTTCATATTTGGGGTTCAAACGGTGTCCATCTACACAAGTGTAGTTTCAAAAGTGTCTCTGTCTACACACAAACACATACACCTGCTGTCATGACTATTTTGTCCAACCAGAAGCCTGGAAAAAAGCAGCCACAGGTGACTTGGTGGAATTACAACTCTATTATGTTTATTTTTATATACTAGACATACAATGACATGTATCTTTAAAACCAACCTGGTCGCTTTTTACTCGCGTCCACGGTCACAACACACGTAAGTTAACTTCATGATTCGTCAATAAATAAGGACTAAAATATCATATAATGTTGCACCTTTCTTATGGCACAAAGCAACAAGTCTTGCTTATCAAAGTTGTCCCATCAGCTGGAGGTTCCACAGCAATCGTATCCAAAACAGCTGACTGTCATTAGTGGGAGTGTCGCAAAGTCTTTTTTATTAATGTTGAGTGAAATAGCAGCATGTTTACGTTCAAACAAATGGTGTGTTTAAAGGCAGCGAGACAGTGTTTTTGAGCTTTGGAAATGGCAGCACACAACCGTGACGTCATCACAAGTCTACGTTACGTTTGTGCCGTGTACACGCATTCGCTGAGCAGAGAGTTTTGGAACTCTACACATTGGCCAGCGTTTGCAGAAGTCTGCCTTTTTAAAGACAAAAGTATGCGTGTGGACAAGAGGCCTAAACGCAGACATAAGTATGTGTTCGTTAAGTGTCTGTGTTCGTGTGGACATGGTCTAAAGTTCGTAAATCGGGGTTCCAAACTCAGGCATGTGATTTGAACTTAATGAAAAATACTGAACATAAGCCAGGGATCTGGGGGCCGCAGGTACAGGGCGGTGCCTTGGTGAGGGGACAAGGGAGGCAATATAATGATATTATAGCCAATTTCTGTCTCTTCCACTCCTTCTCCACTTCTAACTGCTCCAAATGCAAAAATCATAAAGAGTACAAACAATGTTAACTTCCTTTATCTGAATAGCTATGTGTGATTCATTGCATGAAATAACAAATATCATGTTGTTTATGTTTGAAAATGATTCAACTATTCAATGTCCAAATATAAAATAATGAACAAAATGTCAGCTACTGTAGCAAAATTCATCACAATCATGTGTGTTCCACCTCTTCCAGTTTTGATTTGGACTTACGTGGTAAACAACTCACATGAATGTTTTATCCAGACGCATACATTTGTCAAAATGTGGCCAAGTAGACACATTGTGGATGTCGTCTACATCGCTAAAAGAAAAATCTAAAGAAGAGAATCCCTCTGCCATCTTCCACTAGTTTTTTTAATATATAAATTGCCCGTTTGAATATTCCCTCTTCTCTTCTCCAACTCTCTCGTCGTCATTTGGGATGTCTGTTGTGATTTCACTTCCTGTTTTCATGACCCGCCCTATCTTGCCTCTGATTGGCCTGTCCCTAATGTTTTGCCCTAATCTTAATCAATCGTGACTCATCATAGTAGGCAATCAACCAATCATGGATGTTCTTATATGTAAACCAACCAATCATCATTGATGTTCTTATACGTAAACCAACTAATCATCATGGATGTTCTTATACGTAAACCAACCAATCATCATGGATGTTCTTATACGTAAACCAACCAATCATCATTGATGTTTCCTGTATATGTTGTCCCCTGCCTGTGGCGTTGCACTAGTCCATTTCTTTCTTTCTCTTCTCTCTCTTCTTTTGTAGCATGTAGCTTAGCTAACCGCTACATGGGTCTAAAAATTGCTAAGCTACGAAAATCGCTACTTGTTTAAAAAGTAGCAACACTACTGCCAAGCTATTGGGAAATGTAGTTAAGCTATGTAGCTTCCATTTCTAAGTTCATCATTATTAATGGAAAACCCTAGTTTTTACCACTGCATTATCAAAAACCGTACTCATTTGAAGAAAACCATAGTTGTTGGCAGGTATGGCAAAGAGACGGATCAAGATTTTTACACACATTGTTGGTCGGAAAAAACAAGAAAAACTGAAAATAAATTTATCATTTGTATGATTTCCGACTATAGAGGGAAAAATCACATACCTGTAAAGTACAACTTGTGTTTTTGTTCTTTACGACAAATTTTTTTTGGAGTGATGCGATTTATACTCCAGATTGACTTGTAGTCAGGAAAATTAGATTCATTGGTTAACATGCAACACAGGTGTGTTAGATTCCAATCAAAAAAAGGTGCTTGATCTGCATCTTGATTGACATTTATTGCCCACGAAAGAGCAAGGACTCCTCAACCTAAATATCGTCACCCCCACTTCATCATTGAGCCCAGTTTACTAATCAACATGTCTGTACCGTGGGAGAGCCGCGCAGGACAAAAAGAGAGCCCCGTCTTTTCAACTGAGACACCTACATTGCAGAAAGAGAAATACACAGCGACATGGTTTAACTGTACGTTTGTCTTTGTGTTACCCAGAAAGGCGTCCACAAGGCAGCTGACGCCCCGCATTGCCCTGAAGAAAATCTGGGGCAGCTGTTTGAGACACGGGTGCAGCAGCACCCCCTCGTGCGGGATACTGCTGGAGTTGAGGAACTGCTCCTGAAACTTGGGCGTGGTGCTGACGATGGCCGGGTTGCTCAGGTCCACTGGGTTGCTGCAAGCGTCACAACAAGGTTATGTAACACATTTCAAGGCCCTTTTTCTGACCTATTGTGTTTGAGTATTTGGGATCCCCAACACTTCAACTCAAAGCATGGAATCGTTGCGGAGATACCGTAAATTCTGGACGATAAGCCGCTACTTTTTTCTTACACTTTGAACCCTGCGGCTTATAAGACTGTGCGACTAAATTATGGATTTTTCTCCGATAACAGCCCAAAAAAAAACAACAATTACACCTAAAAATTGTTTTGTTTTGTGCCATGGCGCCATTTATGGACGATTTCGCTCAGTGCAGGTTCGTTTTCTAGCCATCCATAGCGTTTGTACTTGTATCATTCATCACTCCAAGCAACCTTTGTAAGTTCTACAATATAACTAAAACTAATCTTACTAACTAAATCATCCCATGTGTGATGTCTGTAGGAGTGTTTTCATGCATATTTGTACGCGCTATCGTAATGTAATGAAACTATAGTGTCATTAGCATTAGCTAACATGCTAACCCGTTTACAAGTGTGCGTGTTAGTATTATTAACTGTACGTTTGTCTTTGTCTTACCCAGAAATGCAATTGCATTCTTTTTGTTTTGTTTCACTTTCACAAATTTCTCAGTAAATTCACCAAAACGTCACCGTGGAGTTATTATATGTTTAGCTGATTGGAGAGCTAGCTTGCTCAGCTAGTAGGTTCATGACATTGACTTCTGTTTTGTTTGATCAGCCGTTTTACTGCCGTGTTACAGACCCCCGTTTGGAAACAATTAAGGTATGGAAATAAACATTTACAAAATATTTCTGTGTAAATAACTCATTTTACAACGTATATATCTACGACTTATAACTGCGGCTAATATATGGAAAACATTTTTTTCTAAAACTTAGTGGGTGCGGCTTATAACCCGGTCCTGAAAAAACGGTAATTATAAAACAATATTGCCTTCATTTATACTTCCTCCAAACGAGCTGTTTGAAATTTGCCCAATTAGTGACGTTTTTCACCGGATAGCTTCATATATGGTAGAAAATTACCCAAAGTGCTTTGCCTGTAGTCAATAAGCTCCTTTTTCTCTATCCCCTGTTGTGGGGCAGACTGGCTCGTACATGCACATGCATCCTCCGCTGTTGCCGTTTGTTACAAAAAGGAGCGTACAGTTCAAACTTATATAGTAGACTCCTTATGGAAGCACTTAAAGCTACAACATGGCTGACGGGGAGAAGACGCTGTCGAAGTGGAGGCACATAAATAAGAGCCGCCCAAAAAACGAGACAGTCAGAAAGCGGTTTGAAGATGGTCTGTAAAACATAATCCATTCAACATTTTCACCAAAGAACCACAATGACATATTATGTAGACCAGAGTTTCTTAACCATAGGGCCGTGGTCCATTGTTGGGTCGCTCTGGCTGCCAAAAAATATCTGTTTCTCAGCTGTGGTCCGTATGGGTCGCAGCAGTACTCACTTGTAATACACATTTCCACCACTTGTCATCAAACAAACAGAAGAAGTCCGGAGCTAAAGTCGTAGAGATGTTTCTTGAGCACAGAAATGATGACTAGAGTGGTGAAGCTGTATTTTAATTTTCACTTCAATTTCATTATTAATTTTAATGAAAATGTATTTATTTTAGAACTGCAAATGTCCCTTCTTTTGCAGTATATTTGATTAGCACTCCCGGTGTGGTTCGGTTGCTAGAGCGGTCGTGCCAGCAACTTGGGGGTTCCAGGTTTGATTCCCGCTTCCACCATGCGAGTCACAGCCGTTGTGTCCTTGGGCAAGACACTTTACCCCCCTGCTCCCATTGCCACCCACATTGGTTTACATGTAACTTAAGCATGTATATAACAGGTTCACTCTGTAAATCACTTTGAGTCTATTGAGAAAAAGTGCGATATAAATATAGTTCACTTCACTACTTATTTTTGTGATTAAAACATAATTTCCTATCATTTCACAAGGTTTTTCCAGTTAAACTGTAAATATTTTGGACACACCCGTTTACTCTTTTATTCCACTTTTTATGTTTTTTTGTGTTATTAGAGTCAACATTGCAACATTTTATTTTTAAATTAAATTTGTTAACCATTTTATTCCACGTTTTATGTTATTAGAGTTAACATTGCAACATTTTCTCGTTAAATTACATTTGTTTACTCTTATTTTACTTTATGTTTTTTGTGTTATTAGAGTCAACATTGCAACATGTTCTCGTTAAATTACATTTGTTTACTCTTTTATTTCACTTTTTTATGTTATTTGTGTTATTAAAGTCAACATTTTCTCATTAAATTTAACCAGTTTGCTCTTTTATTCCACTTGTTAATGTTTTTTTGGCAACAGTATGTTTTTTTAAATGTTGTTCAGGACTTTAAAATATTAGCTAAGGGCTTCTTCGTTTTACTATGCTTCAACTATGAAAATATTCAATTTATGGATAAAAAATAACTACTATAAACACAGTACATTTTAAACTGGGCTGTAAAAAAATAATGAGAGATGCTCATTAATACCAATAATCAAATATCAAACCTGAGCATGTGCAGAAAGCGATACCAGGTCTGTGCCACGCAGTCGCTGTCCATCTCTAAAGGGATCAAGTTGGCGTCCTCGTCAGGGACTTTAAAAGCTGGGAAGGAGGGTCCGTGGGTGAAGCGCAGGAGTCTGAATGCAAACATGACCAATTATTACTGGCACAGAAGACACAAAGCTGAAATGTTGATAGTAACAACTAATGATAATCCAAAGATGTATCTCTGAATGTAACTTTTTCTTTTTTTCTTCACTTACACACAGACACCTGCGTTGTGGCCAGTTATGCAAATTACACAATCCGATCCAATATTCATAACGGTTCGATATCAGCAAACAAAGAAGTATTGGATTACATCACCTTGCATTGAAAATGTCCGATATAAGCCGTGTTTTTGTTTACAAAGCTGGGCAGGCAGTTAATATCTAAATGTCCTCCAATAAGCACACAATTTCTTCTATTTTACTTAAGTCATTTGCAAAAGGTAAACAAACATGTTAGGAGCTAGCAGCTACACAACAGCTGAGCTAGACACACATAATAAACATTGAACAATATTGGAGTGCAAAACAGCACATTTGTCAAAATAAAAAAGTATCTTTTTTACTTACACATACAAAGTCTCCAAGGCAGAAGCGTACTAGAAGGTATTCAGTAACAAACGTGTCCGTATCATTTAACTTACTGCATCACAACTTGAACTTCATGAATTACTCTGAAAATTAGCAGGCCACTTCAACTTAAACAGGATAATTTTAACATGCCACTCTATGGAAATAACATTATCGTCTGACTATCAAAATTGAAAAATACTAAAAAAATTACCTGTGATTTTAAAATAGTATTATGTTAGTTACAAAATAGGGAGAGGAAATGATGCATATTTATTTAGTTTTAGTGCGTATTACCAGCAATGAACACTGAAGGAGACGTGATGAAAGCGGCAACTCTTTTCTTCCATCCCAACATTACTGCAGAATAAAGTGCAGTTTGCGTCATTTTCCCCAGTTCTTGGACAGATAATTATTCCTGGATAGGCTTTAGAATATTCTTGACGGAATAACTGTGATTTCCTTTTTGGCTTAAGACTCGCCATTTTTCTCCAGCTGATTCCATGACCGTCCATTCGGTTGAGAACAATAGCGTTTTGGTGCAGAGTATGGCTGTACAGTATACAAGGTTCAAGGTGCTGTTTATTGTCCATTCTTAACATGTACAAGACATATAAGAACTGAAATTACAAGTTCGGCACAGTCCCACTAAGAGCAGACATACATTACAGGGAGACAAGAACTGGACCGCCAACGGATCAGCCACTTACGGCGCTCCTTAAAAAAAGGTGGGAAACCGGTGATATTGGGGAAGGGGGGGAGAGTAAAAAAAAATATCAGTCAAAGGCTGGACACCCATACTAGTATAGTATCGCGGTACTAATCAATCAAAAATGCTACTATACTCTGTTTGAAAAGTACCGGTTCCCCATTTTATTATACTAATTTTATTATTAGTACTTACAAGTAGTGTGTAGACAGAAAAGATAGAATGGATGCATTTTGGTCTAAAAAGTAAAGATAAAGGTGACGTTATAACTCTGAAAAGCCCACAGGGAGAGGTGCTTTAAGACATGGCTCGATAGCTAGCAGATAACATAAATTTGTGGTATCATCCAAAACTAATGTAAAGTATCAAACAACAGAAGAATAAGTGATTATTACATATTAACAGAAGTGTAGATAGAACATGTTAAAACAGAAAAAAAAACATTTATTAGCAGTAAATGAACAAGTATATTATTAATATTTTTTTACAGTTTGTCCCTCATAATGTTGACAAAATAAAAGAATGATAAATGACACAATATGTTCACTATTTTATTTAAGGACTAAATTGCAATAAAAAACATGTTTAATGCACCCTAAGATTTTTTGTTAAAATGAAGACAGTAATGTCATTTTTTGTGGTCCCCTTTATTAAGAAAAGTATGGAAATACATTCATGTACCAGTACCAAAATATTGGTATGGGGACAACCCTAGCGCCTAGTGTTTGGCAGTGGAGCTACAAATAGCCTCTCGCACAGCATACGGAATCGCTCGACAGGAAGTTATCAGAGTGCTGATCGTAATGTTTTCGACACGGTTCTTTCGCGATTTTAAGAGTAAACATTTTTTAAAGATTTTAAGTCAATAATTTTTAATGGAAAACTGTAGTTTTTACCAGTAGATGATCAAAAAGCGTACTCATTAGGGGTAGTTGTTGGCAGGTATGAAGACAGCATAAGTCCATTCCAGATGTTACATATGACGTCACTTGCCTTTTTCTTCTTCTTTCACAGCATGGTCAAGCAGCTTAAAATAAGTCATTTGGACTGACCTGGAGGTGAGGGCGCAGGCCACTCGACTCCACTGCTCTACAACCGGCGGGTGGTGTCTCCAGTTGGCCAGCATCTCCCTCGCCGTCTTCCAGTATGGCGGCGTGGGAAAGCAGCGGGCGCACGCCAGCAGCCACACCTCGAACAGCACGGCCATTAGTTTCTCCGCCAGTTTCTCGGCCACGCCCACTGAAAACAAAACAAAAAAACAAGATGGCGGTGTACGATGCCGGTAACGTGGGCATTCCACACAAGCGTGCGTGGAGCTACCTCCGACTGTGGGCGGGGCGAGCAAGGTGTCGTTAATGCGAAGCAGGAAGAGCAGCAGCACCTCCCAGGTCTCCCTCGCCAGCGAGAGGGATTCTCGTGCCAGTTTCTGCACGGCAGTCAGGACCTGCTGGCAAAGCCTGATGTGGTTCAAGCTGTGCTGCTCGGGCCTGGAAGGAACGATTTGACACAAGGTCCTCAAACACGGCGAGCAACCGCGTGGGCAAATGTGACGCACGGGCCCACCTGGGTACGAAGACGTTGTAGAGATGCTTGAGGATGGTCTGCACGTACATGTTGGGCTCCTTGACCACGGGTTGAGGCATGGAGTCTCGGGGCGACACCAGGGCCATCATCCAGTCCGTGTAGACGTCCACGCACAGCTTGACCGTGTCGCCCTCCAGGGGGAGCGTGAGGCCGTAGCACAGCACCTCCATGGTCCACTTCACCTTTAGGGGACAAGCATTCAGCACTAGGACTACATAGTCCACTTTAAAGCACAAGCTGTGATGTTTGTGGAAAACCACAAGTCTAAGAAGAATGTTGCATCTCAGGGGTGTCCAGACTTTTTCTACTGAAAAATGTAAGCAATCGGGGGCCATTTCCATATTTCTCATTTTCAAAATAATTACAATTATTGTAATTATTTTGAGGGTTTCCCCGACATGTAAACGATCATGGGGACGGCAACACCTTCAATATATATATATATATATATATATATATATATATATATATAGTTTTTCATTCAAGAAAACACTTTTTTTAACATGAAAAAAAATTTAAGTGGTTTATCGTATTAATGGTTATACCGTAAATTGTCTATTATTTACGTATTATTGACTAAAATAAGTTGGAAAAACAGCTCAAATATAATAAAAACATTCCTCATTGCTTTACTTTGAGGGGAAAAAAAAGTTAATCTAAATGGCCTGTCAGAAGCGCGTCAGCAGCTGGTGGCACACATAAACGAGTTGACACCCGGCAAAAGTAAGGAGAAAAAGTGGAAAAGAAAAGTATTTTAATCTAATTAAAGCATTTCTTCTTCAAGCTAGTGTAAACCACACTCAATATTTAGACATAACTACCGACAATAACGTCTCATTTACGCCGTGTGCGTCTTCCAACCTCTGTTTGGGCATCTCTGTGTGGAGTGTGCATTTGTCCCCGTGTGTGTGGGTTTCCTAAGGACACTCCATCTTCCTCCCATATTCCAAAAATATTCATGTTAGGTTCATTGGAGACTGCAAATTTTCCATAGATATGAATGTTATTGTGAAGGATTGTTTATATACAGCAGTGGTTCTTAACCTTGTTGGAGGTACTGAACCCCACCAGTTTCATTTGCGCATTCACTGAACCCTTCTTTGGTGAAAAATAAAATGTTTTTTGTTTTTTTTTCAAATTCAAGACAAAGTTATATGTTTTTGGTAACACTTTAGTATGGGGAACATATTCTAAGTAACAAAGACTTAATTTACAGTTTTTTGGACACTAGGGGAACATATTCTAAGTAACAAAGACTTAATCTAGAGTTATTTGGTTAGGGTTAGAGGGTTAGGGCCAGGGTTAGGCTTATAATAAGGCCATGCCGAATAAGGCATTAATAAGTACTTAATAATGACTAGTTAAGAGCCAATATGTTACTAATTTGCATGTTAAAAAGCAACTAATTAATGGTGAATATGTTCCCCATACTAAAGTGTTACCATGTTTTTTTACTGGTGCACAAAATGAACCGTGCATGAACATCAACTTGTTCAAACAACAAAACCAACACAGTGCATAAACTCACAACAAATTACACACCTGCAAATCAGTCTGACTTCTGCTGTTACCGTATCCGTAATACGCCGATAGGGAAAAGTTTTTATTTACACGATGAGTCGGGTGTGTCTTGACCTCCGCCGAACCCCTGAGCCCCTAGGAAACAGAGTGGACCGACACCAGCAGATGACATGGCACCCCAAACCATCACTGATGGTTTGGGTTGGTTTGGTTTGCATTTCCTTTGGAAATCGAGGTCCCAGAGTCTGGAGGAAGACAGGAGAGGCACAGGATCCACGTTGCCTGAAGTCTAGTGTAAAGTTTCCACCATCAGTGATGGTTTGGGGTGCCATGTCATCTGCTGGTGTCGGTCCACTCTGTTTCCTGAGATCCAGGGTCAACGCAGCCGTCTACCAGCAAGTTTTAGAGCACTTCATGCTTCCTGCTGCTGACCTGCTCTATGGAGATGGAGATTTCAAGTTCCAACAGGACTTGGCGCCTGCACACAGCGCAAAATCTACCTGTGCCTGGTTTACGGACCATGGATTTCTGTTCTAAATTGCCCCGCCAACTCCCCTGACCTTAGCCCCATAGAAAATCTGTGGGGTATTGTGAAAAGGAAGATGCAGAATGCCAGACCCAAAAACGCAGAAGAGTTGAAGGCCACTATCAGAGCAACCTGGGCTCTCATAACACCTGAGCAGTGCCAGAAACTCATCGACTCCATGCCACGCCGCATTAATGCAGTAATTGAGGCAAAAGGACCTCCAACCAAGTATTGAGTATTGTACATGCTCATATTTTTCATTTTCATACTTTTCAGTTGGCCAACATTTCTAAAAATCCCTTTTTTGTATTAGCCTTAAGTAATATTCTAATTTTGTGACACACGGAATTTTGGATTTTCATTTGTTGCCACTTCAAATCATCAAAATTAAATGAAATAAACATTTGAATGCATCAGTCTGTGTGCAATGAATAAATATAATGTACAAGTTACACCTTTTGAATGCAATTACTGAAATAAATCAAGTTTTTCAAAATATTCTAATTTACTGGCTTTTACCTGTATATAGTGTGTGAATGTTGTCTGTCTATCTGTGTTGGCCCTTTGATAGATAGATAGATAGATAGATAGATAGATAGATAGATAGATAGATAGATAGATAGATAGATAGATAGATAGATAGATAGATAGATAGATAGATAGATAGATAGATAGATAGATAGATAGAACTTTTTTAAGGTGGCGACTTGTCCATGGTTTACCCTGCCTTCTGCCCGAATGAAGCTGAGATAGGCTCCAGCGGAAGGGACAAGCGGTAGAAAATGGATGGATGGATGGATATCTGATTTATGACACCAAAAGACATACAAAGTTTGCGAGTAAATCGATACGATCAAAATAATATCAATCTCACGGAGATTCCTGAGCCATTTCGAAAACATAATGAGCAAGCCAGTTACGTGATCCCACAGATCCCTTCCCCATCAACAACAATGCTAATCATTAAAGGTTGGGAAATCATACATTTTTAGACGCATCGCAATTCGGACATGGACGATTATAAAATTGATTAGTAAACGTAAATAATTGATCATTGATTTAATTATTGTGAATAAAGAAATGCAGACAGTTCTAACTGACTGACTGTTTCACTTGCAAGTGCTCTGTGTGTGTGTTGAGTCAAATGCGCCTTAGCTCATATTACCAGCAATGTCACCAGGCGCGCTATCATTTCCATGAAAAAAAAAGGACCGGTATTTTTCACATGCAGTATAGCATCTTTTTAAAATTCATTAGAATACCGTACAACCCTAGAATCGATCAACTTCCCATCTATCCATTGACATAAAGTCAATTTTCTTTTTTAAGTTTTCTGCACCTTTTTGTCAAAGAACACCCTGTTTTTATGGCAAAAACACAAACTATGCAATATTTCCCCCCCAAAAAAACTATCAGAGTAGTACATTTTAAGTGAAGTAATTGAAGCCTTAAACAGGTAAATAATTCAAAACAACATTGCTTTATGTTTATTATTGTTTTTGAGCAATGACCGTTAAAAATAAATCAGGGTCAGTATGAATTTGTTTTCCATTTGGTAGCCACCCTTTGGCGGGCAAAGGGAAATGACACCTGCAGGCGCCACTTTGGGCATCCACGGTTTACATTTTTCGAAAATTATTTTTCTTAAAAGTGTATAAATCTACTCCATCACATTTTAAATATATTTTCATGATCGCTTATAGATTTGCCTCTAAACCTTTCAAAATACACCCAAATCTGCACTGACGCAGATACCGTATTTTCCGCACTATAAGGCGCACCGGATTATTAGCCGCACCTTCTATGAATTACATATTTCATAATTTTGTCCACCAATAAGCCGCCCCGGACTAAAAGCCGCGCCTACGCTGCGCTAAAGTGAATGTCAAAAAAACGCTGCGCTAAAGTGAATGTCAAAAAAACAGTCAGATAGTTCAGTCAAACTTTAATAATATATTGAAAACCAGCGTTCTAACAACTCTGTCCCAAAATGTACGCAAATGTGCAATCACAAACATAGTAAAATTCAAAATGGTGTAGAGCAATAGTAACATAATGTTGCTCGAACGTTAATGTCACAACACACAAAATAAACATAGCGCTCACCTTCTGAAGTTATTCTTCATTCGTAAATCCTTCGAATTCTTCGTCTTCGGTGTCCGAATTGAAAAGTTGCGCAAGCGTGGGATCCAAAATGGCCGGTTCCGTCTCGTAGAAGTCATCGGGAGTCAGTGTCGCTGTTCTGTGAATCCTGCCTTCCGGAAAGCTCGGACCACAGTTGTGACCGAAATATCTGCCCAAGCATTTACGATCCACTGGCAAATGTTGGCGTATGTCGTCCGAGGCTGTCTGCCCGTCTTAGTGAAGGTGTGTTCGCCTTCGGAGCTGTGTGAAAAAAGCCACCCGGCCTCTTCGCGTAAACTTCCCTTAACCACTCGCTCATCTTTTCTTCATCCATCCATCCCTTCGAGTTAGCTTTTATGATGACGCCGGCTGGAAAGGTCTCTTTTGGCAAGGTCTTCCTTTTGAATATCACCATGAGTGGAAGTTAGCATGGCAAGCTAGAACCACAGTGAAGGATGACTTCTCATTCCCTGTGGAGCGAATATTCACCGTACGTGCTCCCGTTCCACAGTGCGGTTCAGTTGCTGTGAAATACGGTAGTAATCCGTGTGCGGATGGAGAGATTGCGTCTTTTTATGAACCGGATCGTTTAGTAGGAGCCATTTTGTGGTCTTTACAGATGTAAACAGGAAATGAAACGTACGGTGATATCCGCGCGTTTTTTCTTCTTCTTCCGGGGGCGGGTGAAGCGCTTCCTGTTCTATGGGGGCGGGTGAAGCGCTTCCTGTTCTATGGGGGCGGGTGCTTTCCTTGGCGGTTGCTTGCGTAGAAGAAGAAGCGCTTCCTGTTCTACCGGGAAAAAAGATGGCGGCTGTTTACCGAAGTTGCGAGACCGAAACTTTATGAAAATGAATCGTAATAAAGCGCACCGGGTTATTAGGCGCACTGTCAGCTTTTGAGAAAAATTGTGGTTTTTAGGTGCGCCTTATAGTGCGGAAAATACGGTAAATAAACAGTAGCCTAGTGGGACTCCAGACAAGAGCCTTTCCACTACGGATGGGCCGGGAGCCCAAGCAAATATTAACAGTGAATTAATAATTTTACTATCCATTTTAATCATTCAATAATTATATCTAACTCAATTAGTTTAACAGGATAAACCCTGTCAAATGATATTAAACCATGTGTAAATTGCAAAGTTTTAATCAAGACTGATTAAAAAAAAAAAAATCAAATATACTGCGAAAAAAGAAATTCATAAAAACTAAAGAACAATACATTTACATATAAAAATTAAATAAATACTAACTAAATTGATAATAAATAGCAATATATTTTTTTTTAATAAAACAATACAATTAAAGAAATTCAGTTTCACACTTTTTGCGCTTGAGTAACTTCTCTATGACTTCAGCTCCAAACTGTTTCTGTTTTGATATTTCCATGCTGCCACAAGTGGTGGAAAATGATAATACAACTGAGTACTACTGCTGTCCCTATAGTACGGACCACACCGAAGAAACTCTAGGAGGGTGCTCGCGGCCCAACCATAGTCAAGAAACACTGCTTTATAGACACTTGGAAGTGCCTCTAGGCCACGTGAATGCAACCCAGCAATCATTTGTACCAACATTTATTTTAATTAAAAATTCAAAAAAAGCCAGCGTGGCAGCTTTGTGTCAACATTGCAACTTTTTCTGGTACCATTTCACTTGTATGCTTTTATTCTACTTTTTATGTTAATTTCACATTTAAAATGTCCCGCCGGTCTTAAAAAAAATTAGCTGCAGGCTGCAAATGGCCCCTGGTCCGCAATTTGGACAGCCCTGTTTTACTGTATCTCATTATAGAATCAGAAGAAGTGTAAATTCCAGCATGAAGGCGTTGAGAAATGTATTCCTCTCACCTCCTTGTCCGTCTTGAGGATGTTCTCAGTGGCCACGGGGCTCACGGCCGTGCACAGAGGCTTGACCACGGCGTTGGCCACCTCCGTGCCCACGTTGGTAGGATAGGCGTGCAGCACGCTGAGGTGGCCCTGGTCGCTCTGCACCACCAGCTGCAGCGAGCGCCACTCCGAGTACATGGTTGGCGGCGTTGCGATTCTACTCGCACCTTCTGCGCCCTCCTGCGGACACGCGGGTTCAAAGGTCAAGCAGACGAGCATCTTATGCCGTTTCTTTTCAAGAAACGTTGCAAGAGTTTGACACAACTTTGAACACGGAGATGCTAATCCCTCCTTGTATTGCAAGGCACATAGATGATTGTAACGCCCTGCTTCCTGGTCTCCCTGACCAACACCAGAAGGCAGGCACACATTACACCAGTTTTTAAAACTCTGCATTGGCTCCCCATGTGTTGCAGAATCCATTTGAAAATTATTTTTATGGTTTATAATCTTATCTTTCAGATTTGCTTTTACCCTACGAACCTTTGAGGACCCTGAGACCCTCATCTTCAAAATACTTAAGTCACGGGATGGAATCTTTCCACTACTAAGGCCCCCGTCTACCGGAGGACCTCAGGGCCCTGTTCCCACTGCAGGTCAATTCCAATTTTTCTGCCCAAATGCGACCTGTATCGTATTTTTTCATGTCCGTGTGAAAAGTGCAATTCCGAAATTTTTCACACCGACCCAGGCCTCTTTGGTAAGTGGAAATAAATCGGATATACATGTCCTTAATGTGAACGCCCTCGCACTCAGGTCGCATTTGTCCGCTCAGAACCTCATCAAAAAGTGCTAAGCCTCCTAATTATTTGCCAAAATAGTCAGTTACAAAATAAATAGTTGACAACGGAGCAGAAAACAGGTGAAAATGATGTTTTCGGAACTCAGGTGAAAGTTCCACCTCTTCGACACACACGCTCTACAAGCAGACATCAAAGCAAATTATCCCGTAAAACCTCTTCCTTCCTCATCTTCTACATGCAATCATTTGGTTCAGAAAATGCTGAGTTCGATTGCACAAAATCCCTAAAATTGCCACAAATGTGCCAGTACTGAGACAGTTTACCTCCGTAAGCACTGCAGTGCACGCGGCAGTCAAGACCGCATCCGGGTCGGTTTGCGTTCACATTAGCAATCACATTTTTATTTCATAACGTGAACGGCTCCAAAAAGGATCGGTTTTGACCCAAAAAATCTGAATTGGACATCCGACCCTGCAGTTTAGTGCAGATGTAGCTCAGGGCTGCAGAGAATGTTAATGTTTTTAAGAGCAGGCTTAAGACCCACTTTTTTGCCCAGTATTTATTCATTTTATTGAAGTCATTCGTACTTATGCAAGATTTTAATTAGTTCTATTTATTCCTTATATATTTACTGTATATTCATCTTTATATGTTTTACTAGTATTTCATCCATTGTTCCTACTGATAATTCTTACTATTTTTTTGTGTCAGCGTCCTGGTGGCCATAGTCTGATGGCTCCTGTGATAGTGTTTAGTCACCCGGCTCCTCTGTACTCAGCCATGCATTCATTTGTTCGTGTGTGTGTGTGTGTGTGTGTGTGTGTGTGTGTGTGTGTGTGTGTGTGTGTGCAATGATGGTGGATGTGGGTCATTGGGGTATTGTTTTTAAGTCTGTGAAGCACTTTGTGTTGCTTTTATTTGATGGATGAAAAGCGCTTCATAAATCAAATTTGATAACTTTTGAACACAATTGTGTGTTTAATATAAACAGAATGTGGTAGACTCAGCCAAATATTAGCTCAAACAGTGTATGTTTGTTCACAGTAAAGCAAGATGTGGAGGTTAATTTGCGTGTTTTTCACGAAAGCTTTTTTTAAGACAATGACTTTATGTAACTAAATGTTTACCGTTTTAATTTTGTGAACGCAATCAAATTTTTGCTGACAATTTCATTGAACAAAAATGTGTTACCAAATGTGTGTGTTTGATAGATCTGTTTGTTAAAACGCAGTGTTTTAACATTAATTGCATGAAAAATTCAGTGTAACAAAAATTAAGTGCAGAAAAATGTGTTACTTCAAAACTTTCGGTAAGTAGATGGTGCGTTCCATTTGTACTGGGAAGTCGGAATTTCCGAGTTCTTAGTCGGAAATTTTACGAATTTTAAAGATGGCTGCTCTGGATGTAAACAATGATATCTACTTCTATAATATCTGTTATTAGCACTTCTTAATAGTTTTAAATAAGCTATAGACGATTTATGGTTGTACGTTTATAAGTGGCAACGCCACTACATTTATTTCATGAGGTATATATAAAACCCAGAACCAGTGAAGTTGGCACGTTGTGTAATTCGTAAATAAAAACAGAACACAATGATTTGCAAATCCTTTTCAACTTCTATTCAATTGAATAGACTGCAAAGACAAGATATTTAATATTCGAACTGAGAAACCAAAATTTTTTTGCAAACAATGATTAACTTAGAATTTAATGGCAGCAACACATTGCAAATAAGTTGTCACAGGGGCATTTTTACCCATGTGTTACATGGCCTTTCCTTTTAACAACACTCAGTAAACGTTTGGGAACTGAGGAGACACATTTTTGAAGTGGAATTATTTTCCATTCTTGATGTACATCTTAAGTTGTGGTATTTTAGGCTTCATATTGTGCCACACATTTTCAATGGGAGACAGGTAGACTACAGGTAGGCCAGTCTAGTACCCGCACTCTTTTACTGTGAAGCCACGCTGTTGTAAAACGTGGCTTGGCATTGTCTTGCTGCCTTTTGAACTTTGCGCCTATTAAAGTCCGGATGGTTCTATTCCTCTTTGTTCTGGAGGACACAACGTCCACGGTTTCCAAAAACAAATTTAAATGTGGACTCGTCAGACCACAGAACACTTTTCCACTTTGCATCAGTCCATCTTGGATGAGCTCGGGCCCAGCAAAGCCGGCGGTGTTTCTAGGTGTTGTTGATAAATGGCTTTCGTTTTGCATAGTAGAGTTTTAACTTGCACTTACAGATGTAGCGACCGACTGTAGTTACTGACAGTTGTTTTCTGAAGTGTTCCTGAGCCCATGTGGTGATATCCTTTACACACTGATGTAGCTTTTTAATGCAAGGTCATGGGCGTTCAATGTTACGTGCAGTAATTTCTCCAAATTCTCAGAACCTTTTAATGATGTTACAGACCTTAGATGGAGAAATCCCAAAATTCCTTGCAATTGCTTCTTGAGAAATGTTGTTCTTAAACTGTTCGACAATTTGCTCACGCATTTGTTCACAAAGTGGAGAACCTCGCCCCATCCTTGTTTGTGAATGACTGAGCATTTCATGGAAGCTGCTTTTATACCCAAACATGGCAACCACCTGTTACCAATTAGCCTGTTCACCTGTGGGATGTTCCAAATAAGTGTTTGATGAGCATTCCTCAACTTTCTCAGTCTTTTTTGCCACTTGTGCCAGCTTTTTTGAAACATGTTGCAGGCATCAAATTCCAAATGAGCTAATACTTGCAAAAGATAATGTTTTCCAGTTTAATTGTTGAGTATCTTGTCTTGGCAGTCATTCAATTGAATACAAGTTGAAAAGGATTTGCAAATCATTGTATTCTGTTTTTATTTACCATTTACACAACGTGCCAACTTCACTGGTTTTGGGGGTTTGTACCTTCTACATCGCTAGCTATAGGGTCTGTGTCTCCTCTTCATCCACCATGTATAAAAGTTGCAAAAAGAGTGCATATTTTCCTCTAAGTTGTTTATATTCAGACAAGGCAAGCGCAAAAATAGCTTTTTAGTCGTCTTTGATTTCCGACATCGTAACTGGAACGCTCACAACTTGGTTGTGAGGTTTCCAACTTCCCAGATAAATGGAACGCAGCAGAAGACTGAAGCAAACTGAGGCTATGTCTACACTAAGCCAGATAACCCCTTAAACAAATAATTATTTAGCCACACTAAACCATCGTTTAAGGTAGCCCTCCTTGGATAATTTTTTACACGGGTAAGTGCGCCGTGTATTTCTTGAATCTCCAGCTCTTAGCTTTGTATGAACTCATTGATCGTTTACAAATTGAGTTCGGAGAGGAAGTGAAGTCAGAAAGGCCGCGCCTCACACAGGAAATTATGTCAGAAAGAACGCGCCACAGCCAGCTTCATAACAACGGAGCTAACTACTGGAAAGATGGAGGCGAGTCATCCAGACATGCCAGTGTTTCTCATTCTTCTACATGTACAGACGCTTGTGGAATTCACACATGAATACCTTAAGTGAAAGCGATTGCAACTATTTTGGATACAACACTTCTCAGATGGCAAGAGAACTTTCCAATGTCCGGGTCAGCTGTGATTCTACTTACCAAAAATTTTTGTCCATTTGTCGAAGGAGAGTCAACGAAAATGCGGTCTCCCGTGGATGTGATAAAAAAGGTAGCGTGTGCTTTGTATTACCTGGCCGACTGGCAAAGCAGACTGTATCAGTTATTGTCCGCCATGCATGTCACGAACTCAACGTCTAGGTCCAGAGTATATAAAGTCACCAAAAGGAATGAACAATGAAGGTGAAGGCAAAAGAGTGAGGAGTGTCCTGACCAGATATCTACATCCCTAGATTGATTGTTGTTAAATGTTCTTAATCACATTGTTTACATATCTAATAAAGATTTGATTAATTTATGATGGCTCAGGTGTGATTCACTACAATAGGGCCCCACAGCACACTGGATTCCAGGTAATTGAAATACCACAACACTGGATATTGTTCAGATAAGTTACACTTAAGAACTTGAACATAAGGCAACACTGGAGGTGACTATGACGTGCGCATTTTTTCGCGCATGCGTACTAGGTCACATTGCGCCGGGGGACGGAAGGGTCAGGGGGTCTTAAACGACCATTGTGTGTGTGTGTGGACACGGATAAGATTAGGTGGGATTTACCCTGGATAACCTTATCCGGCTTAGTGTAAACGGGGCCTGAGCTTGTCTCACAACCAGCCAATGAGGTGTCAAGTTTGCGGTCACGTAACACGGGTCGATAGGAAGTGAGTCTGGAGTATTGAAATAAAGATGGGATGTATGGCTCTTTTATAGTTCTTTTGAAAATAAATAGCAACAAAATAATCACTGGTAGCTGGCTGCGATAAGCTCCAGCACCCCCCGCGAATCCGAAAGGGACAAGCGGTAGAAAATGGATGGATGGATGGATGGATGATGGCTCAGGTGTGATTCACTACAATAGGGCCCCACAGCACACTGGATTAGTTAATTGAAATACCACAACACTGGATATTGTTCAGATAAGTTACATTTAAGAACTTGCCCACAAAGCAACACTGGAGGTGACTATGACGTGCGCATTTTTTCGCGCGAGCGTACTAGGTCGCATTGCGCCGGCGGACGGAGGAGGGGAGGGGGTCTTAAACGACCATTGTGTGTGTGTGGACACGGTAAAGGTTAGGTGGAATTTACCCTGGATAACCTTATCCGGCTTTGTGTAAACGGGGCCTTAGGCCACAGATTCAAGAAATATACGGCGCACTTAGCCGTGTAAAAAATCGTCCAAAGAGGGGGATCTTAAACGATAGTTTAGTGTGGCTAAAACGGGGCTTAGGCTAAATAATTATTCGTTTAAGGCAGACCTGGGCAATTATTTTGACTCAGAGGGCCAAATTTAGAGAAAAAAATGTGTCTGGGGGCCAGTATATCTATCTATCTATGTTTACATATACTAATACACTAATACAAAAACTCACAATAGTGTTTGATTGAAAGCTAAAAACGTTATGACAGACAGCCTTAAAAAACGGAATGGAATTTTAAATTTTTTTACTGAATGAGGCACCCAGAATGTACATAAAAATATAGAATGTGGGATTTAAATATATTAACTATGAACGATAAAACACTGAATATTGACAACGTATGAACGTCACACCCCCTGTAGATCAACATATTTACAATCAAGCGAAACGCAACAAACACAGCGGGTAATGAATGCAATGGGTAAAAGTCCACCTACTATCTGATATATATGATACATCACTAAGCTTTAGAACTTTGTTGTAAAAATCTCCTTCCGCGTCTGTCCCTGACACACGTATTTCAGGCTGGCCGCTCTGGAAACACTCTGTGGAAACGCTCCCCACCCACACTGCTCGGTGCCTCGTCTTGAGCTGCTGTGACGTAGATGACCATAATAACTAGTATATCATGCAAAAGCGCAGATTCCAACCATTGAAATACTTTGTATAGTTCAAGACTTACGGTCATTTGAAAACATCACTGCACATCATAATGGCAGCTACAGTTTCGATCTTAAAGATCTAAAAAAAATGATTTGGGAATGTCCGGCGGGCCAGTTTGAAAAGCTTAACGGGCTGCATGTGGCCCCCGGGCCTTAGTTTGCCCAGGTCTGGTTTAAGGGGTTATCCGGCTAAGTGTAGACATAGCCTGAGCTTGTCTCACAACCAGCCAATGAGGTGTCAAGTTTGCAGTCACGTGACACGGGTCAACAGGAAGTGAGTCTGGAGTTTTGAAGTAGAGATGGGATTTATGGCTCTTTTATAGTTCTTTTGAGACGAAATAGCAACAAAACAATCACTGGTAGCCTTTATGAGATCAGAATAATTTACATTTACACAAATATTACTATATTGTTAAGAATTATTCTGAAACATTTTTATTGTAAATATTCTTAAAGGTGGTCCCATATCCCCATGCTTTGACAGTGATATCACTCTTTTGAATTATGACTTGCTTAAAAATCGACTTCGTAGCAAAGACACACGACAAGTAAGAACGAAAAAGTATCGTATCAGAGCATAAGTAACTGGTATCGAAGGTGTCGACATGTCAATATGATCCGCACACATTCTGTCCAGTCGGAAAGCACGCTAGATGGTAGTTTGACAAGAGGTGTGCAAATAACGGCATTAAACGATGGCAATAATACGATGAATAATATGATGAATAATACGATGAATAATAATAATAATTTGATTAGGCAGAGACGGAAGCCTGAATGCTAGCTATGTTAGCTTCCTGCTGCTAGCTAGCCCAGACAACATAACATTGTAGAGTTGGCCGCTGCTCCAACACGTGAAACGTCACAAAATGATTTAATCGATTAATTAAAGTGGAGAATAAAAACTAGGCAGCCGTTTATTGAACGAATTTAGCCCCTAATGGCTGACATTTAGCTGCCGCGGCTGCTAGCTTAAAGCCGCGACTTTAGCCCGCTCATCTTTCACTCATCCGCTCGCTCAACTTGTCTTTTCTCTTCCGTTACCTGGACCAAGGGTGACCGTCATCATGCGGGCCTTGACATACGCGCGGTTTGTGCTCTCAGACCACCATCTTTTCAGCAATGTCAACGCTGGCTTGGGATATTACACTTTGATGACACAGGAAACACGCTGTCTGATGCAGGGCGCCCCCCGCTGGTGGGCAGGGGAACTGCAGCAGCTCCGCTCTGCCCAGTCAATGCAGTAAGCTGAGGTGGCGCCCCCTAACGATTGTCAATAGGACTACACGTCTAGTCTATCTTCATTTCCATTTTGATGGGCCTGCTATCTGTGCATAGCTCCAAGATGGTGCCACATATCTAAATCCATGAGTTTTAGGTTTATCCGTACAAAATGAGCTCAAAAGCTAGCCTAAAATGTTAGCATGCTAACATTAGCATGCTAATGTGAGACGTTGGCATAGCTCCAAGATGGTGTCACGTATCCAAATCCATGAGTTTTAGGTTTATCTGTATAAAATGAGCTCAAGAGCTACCCTAAAACATTAGCATGATTACATTAGCATGCTAATGTGAGACGTTGGCATAGTTTCAAGATGGTGCCACGTATCCAAATCCATGAGTTTTAGCTTTATCTGTACTAAATGAACTTAAGAGCTGCCTTTATTGTGGAGGTCGGGAGTGAAACCAAGTGGTCACAGAAAATGTTCATGGTCTTGTGGCTTTTTGCTAGCGTTGGCTAAAAAGCTAGCATAAAATGTTAGCATGCCAAAATAGGAAAGGATAGCATCCTTCAACGATTGCGCCAAGTATCAAAATTCATGATTGTTAGCTCAAAACAAAAACATTTGCTAAATGTTAGCATGCTACCAGTTAAAAAGCTCATTTTTTATTAGCATTGGCTGAAAACCTTCCATAAAATGTTAGCATGCTAACGTAAGTATGCTAAAATAAAAGACGATAACCTACTTCAAATGATAAATGGGTTATACTTGTATAGCGCTTTTCAAAGATGGCGGAAAGTATAAAAATTCATGATTGTTAGCTCGAAACAAAAACATTTGCTAAATGTTAGCATGCTAACATTTTTGCTAGCTTTTTAGCTAATTTTCTTATCAGCTAAAAAGCAATTTTTTTATTAGCGTTGGCTAAAAACCGAGCATAAAATGTTAGCATGCTAACATTAGTATGCTAAAATAAAAGACGATAGCCTACTTCAAAGATGGCGGCAAATATAAAAATTCATGATTGTTAGCTCGAAACAAAAACATTCGTTAAACGTTAGCATGCTAACATTTTTTGCTAGCTTTTTATCTAATTGTCTAATCGGATAAAAAGCAATTTTTTTTGTTAGCATAAGCTAAAAACCTAGCATAAAATGTTAGAATGCTAACGTTAGTATGCTAAAATAAAAGACGATAGCCTACTTCAAAGATGGCGGCAAGTATAAAAATTCATGATTGTTAGCTCGAAACAAAAACATTCGCCAAAGGTTAGCATGCTAACATTTTTTGCTAGCTTTTTAGCTAATTTTCTTATCAGCTAAAAAGCTAATTTTTTGTCATCGTAAGCTAAAAACCTAGTATAAAATGTTAGAATGCTAATGTTAGTACTCTAAAATAAAAGACGATAGCCTACTTCAAAGATGGCGGCAAGTATAAAAATTCACGATTGTTAGCTCGAAACAAAATTATTCGCTAAACGTTAGCATGCTAACATTTTTTGTTAACTTTTTAGCAAATTGTGTATGTTTACAGCTAACAATCATGAATATTGATACTTGGCGCCATCTTTGAAGTTTGCCATTGTCTCTTAAATTAGCATTTTTATAAGATTGTCTCTTATATTAGCATTATTATAAGAGTATCTCTTATATTAGCATTATTATAAGAGTATCTCTTATATTAGCATTATTATAAGCATTATTTAAAAAATAGCTAAACGACAGCATGCTAACATTTAGCTAACATTTTAGAAAATGTTGTATGTTTACACTTAACAATCATGAATTTTGATACTTGGTGCCATTTTGAAGTATGCTATTGTCTCTTGTGTTAGCATTATTATAAGCATTATTAAAAAAAATAGATAAGCGTCAGCATGCAAACATTTTTTGCTAGCTTTTGGCTTTTTTTGTTTGTTTACACCTATAAATCACAATAAACCAATACTTGGCGCCATCTTTAAAGTATGCTAATGTATCTTATATTAGCATTATTATAAGGTTGTCTTTTATATTAGCATTATTATAAATAGTATTTAAAAAAAATTGCTAAACGTCACCATGCTAACATTTTTTGCTAGCTTTTTAGCAAATTATTTGTTTACATCTAACAATCATGAATTGTGATACATGGTGTCATCTTTGAAGTATGCTATTGTCTTTTATAGTAGCATTATTATAAGATTATCGCTTATATTAGCATTATTATAAGATTGTCTCTTATATTAGCATTATTATAAGATTGTTTCTTATATTAGCATTTTTATAAGCATTATTTTAAAAATAGCTAAACGACAACATGCTAAAATTGTGCAAATTTTGTATGTTTACACTTAACAATCATGAATTTCGATACTTGGTGCCATTTTGAAGTATGCTATTGTCTCTTGTGTTAGCATTATTATAAGCATTATTAAAAAAAATAGATAAGCGTCAGCATGCAAACATTTTTTGCTAGCTTTTGGCTTTTTTTGTTTGTTTACACCTATAAATCACAATAAACCAATACTTGGCGCCATCTTTAAAGTATGCTAATGTATCTTATATTAGCATTATTATAAGGTTGTCTTTTATATTAGCATTATTATAAATAGTATTTTAAAAAAATTGCTAAACGTCACCATGCTAACATTTTTTGCTAGCTTTTTAGCAAATTATTTGTTTACATCTAACAATCATGAATTGTGATACATGGTGTCATCTTTGAAGTATGCTATTGTCTTTTATAGTAGCATTATTATAAGATTATCGCTTATATTAGCATTATTATAAGATTGTCTCTTATATTAGCATTATTATAAGATTGTTTCTTATATTAGCATTTTTATAAGCATTATTTTAAAAATAGCTAAACGACAACATGCTAAAATTGTGCACATTTTGTATGTTTACACTTAACAATCATGAATTTCGATACTTGGTGCCATTTCGAAGTATGATATTGTCTCTTATATTAGCATTATTATAAGCATTACTCAAAAAAATAGCTTTTAGCTATTTTTCTTTGTTTAGACCTAAAAGTCAAGAATATCGATACTCGGTGCCATCTTTAAAGTATGCTAGTATCTCTTATATTAGCATTTTTATAAGGTTGTCTTTTATATTAGCATTAGTATAAGCATTATTTTTTTAAATAGCTAAATGTCACCATGCTAACATTTTTTGCTAGTTTTTTAGCAAATTCTTTGTTAACATCTAACAATCATGAATTGTGTTACTTGGTGTCATCTTTAAAGTATGCTATTGTCTCTTATATTAGCATTATTATGAGATTGTTTCTTATTTGAGATTATTATAAGCATTATTCAAAAATGTGATAAACGTTAGAATGCTAATATATTTTGCTAGCTTTTTAAATAAATGTTTATGTTTACATCTAACAATCATGAATTGTGATACTTGGCGCCATCTTTGAAGTGTGCTATTGTCATTATTACTAACTGTATTATATAATATATATTACTATGTATTATTTTATAATGCATGGCTAATGATATGTAGCAAGATTATTTATTCAAATCTCAATCTCTTTTTTTTCATTCAAGAGGAAAGTCCTGACATAAATAAAAGAACTTGGTAAAACTCTTACACAAAATATGTTTATTGCAAGCTGCTGTTAGAAATCAGAGGTCAACAAACAAAATACTTTTTTTGCATTGACATGAGGTTTGTGGCTGCTGCCAGTAGGGGGCAGCAGAGCCTGACTTAGTAACAGCATTAAAATGAACACACAAAAAAAGGATAATAATAAATATTAAAGACATATTTGTCATATTTGTTTGGCCTGTTTGGTCATCACAAGCCAAATAGTCTCTTCTTGTCCTCGTTTTGGTGGACGACATGTTGTCCCGCAGCGCTCCTTTCAAAGCAAAAGCCCAGGACGGGCCAAGCGACGCGTCCTTCTTGGGGGCGTCATGGATGAAAGGTTCTTCTCTCTCGCCTCCATGTTGGGTAGCTGCACGCTAGGACCGGGAGCCATAGGCCGGCCCCTCTGGAGGAGACAAGAGAAGAACCCAATGACAGCAAATACACCACTCCACAGTTGTCTTATATATCTATGTCATCTATGTTGCTGCTTCTTGATCTTAGCGCTGCTTTCGATACCGTCGATCATAATATTTTATTAGAGCGTATCAAAACACGTATTGGTATGTCAGACTTAGCTTTGTCGTGGTTTAACTCTTATCTTACTGACAGGATGCAATGCGTCTCCCATAATAATGTGACCTCGGACTATGTTAAGGTAACGTGCGGAGTTCCTCAGGGTTCGGTTCTTGGCCCTGCACTCTTTAGTATTTACATGCTGCCGCTAGGCGACATCATACGCAAATACGGTGTTAGCTTTCATTGTTATGCTGATGACACCCAACTCTACATGCCCCTAAAGCTGACCAACACGCCGGATTGTAGTCAGCTGGAGGCGTGTCTTAATGAAATTAAACAATGGATGTCCGCTAACTTCTTGCAACTCAACGCCAAGAAAACGGAAATGCTGATTATCGGTCCTGATAAACACCGACATTTATTTAAAAATACCACCTTAACATTTGACAACCAAACAATTACACAAGGCGAATCAGTAAAGAATCTGGGTATTATCTTCGACCCAACTCTCTCCTTTGAATCACACATTAAGAGTGTTACTAAAACGGCCTTCTTTCATCTCCGTAATATCGCTAAAATTCGTTCTATTTTATCCACTAGCGACGCTGAGATCATTATTCATGCGTTCGTTACGTCTCGTCTCGACTACTGTAACGTATTATTTTCGGGTCTCCCTATGTCTAGCATTAAAAAATTACAGTTGGTACAAAATGCGGCTGCTAGACTTTTGACAAGAACAAGAAAGTTTGATCATATTACGCCTATACTGGCTCACCTGCACTGGCTTCCTGTGCACTTAAGAAGTGACTTTAAGGTTTTACTACTTACGTATAAAATACTACACGGTCTAGCTCCGTCCTATCTTGTCGATTGCATTGTACCATATGTCCCGGCAAGAAATCTGCGTTCAAAGAACTCCGGCTTATTAGTGATTCCCAGAGCCCAAAAAAAGTCTGCGGGCTATAGAGCGTTTTCTATTCGGGCTCCAGTACTATGGAATGCCCTCCCGGTAACAATTAGAGATGCTACCTCAGTAGAAGCATTTAAGTCCCATCTTAAAACTCATTTGTATACTCTAGCCTTTAAATAGCCCCCCTGTTAGACCAGTTGATCTGCCGTTTTTTTTCTTTTCTCCTCTGCTCCCCTTTTCCTTGAGGGGGGGGGGGCACAGGTCCGGTGGCCATGGATGAAGTGCTGGCTGTCCAGAGTCGGGACCCGGGGTGGACCGCTCGCCTGTGCATCGGCTGGGAACATCTCTGCGCTGCTGACCCGTCTCCGCTCGGGATGGTGTCCTGCTGGCCCCACTATGGACTGGACTCTTACTATTATGTTGGATCCACTATGGACTGGACTCTCACAATATTATGTCAGACCCACTCGACATCCATTGCTTTCGGTCTCCCCTAGAGGGGGGGGGTTACCCACATATGCGGTCCTCTCCAAGGTTTCTCATAGTCATTCACATCGACGTCCCACTGGGGTGAGTTTTTCCTTGCCCGTATGTGGGCTTTGTACCGAGGATGTCGTTGTGGCTTGTGCAGCCCTTTGAGACACTTGTGATTTAGGGCTATATAAATAAAGATTGATTGATGATTGATTGATATATATATATATATATATATAATATATATATATATATATATATTATTTATATATATATATATATATGTATATATAAAAAAAAAAATATATATATATATATAGATACATACACAACATTGATTTTGATTCATTATTATTTTTAGAGCAATGTCTGTTTAAAAAAAATCTAAATAAAACTATTGGGGATTTAAAATAGCCCCACTCATAAAAGTGTTAAAAAAAAGTCATACATGAATATATATACTGTATATATTTTTTTTTACTTTCAACACTTAAACATCAGATCTATCCGTCCATGATAAGTTTTTATTTTTTCATCATTTTTTCATCAAGAAAGGACAGGGAGAGTCGACATGGAGAAAATGAACTCTGTATGAAATATAAATGATTCCTACCTGAGGCAAATGGCGCCGTGCAGCACAGACCCTCGCCCCGCGCCCTCCCGTACACGGGCGACACGCACACCCTGGCCGAAGGGGGGAGGTCGTCGAGCCGCGTAGACAGGGAACTCGGTGGCAGGTAGGTGGAGGAGCGCCGGGCGGTGCCGGCTTGCCGCCCCTCCCACGTGAGCCAGTAACCCTTGAGACCGTCGGCGCCGCCTTTCCAGTCCGCCCGCACCGCGCCACCGTCCGCTGCGGTCAACTGCAGGTCAGACAGGGCGGGGGTCGCTGCAAAAGACAGGAGAACATGTTGACCCCATCACAGACTAGTCTCCATATTTTGCAGGGGCGTCAGGTCTGGCGGAAAATGTAATCTTTTTGGGGGTCCTGAATAAGAAATGTCTAAATTGGCTCTCTAGCGCCACCTTTAAAGTTGGAAAAAAATTACCCCCCCTACAAGTTTACGTATCGACACAAAAATCATGGGAGACGTCTATGGTGACAGGATTGAACACAAAACAATATGGGAATTAGCGAAGACAAATCCATCAATTAGCTGCACAGTTTTGCAAGTTGAAAGGTAGCGGCTTATAGTCCGAACTTTACGGTACTAACAGTCGTTTGATGTGTCGTTGTGACTAATCAGAAATGAGGGCTGTGCTGTGATCCAAAAGGGACACATGTCTCACCTTCCTTGGTGCAGACTTTGACCGACATGGCCCTCTCCTGGCCCGAGGCCAGGCGGGCGCCCACAGTGACCAGGTAGGTGCTGTCTGGCTGCAGGTTCTTCAGCAGCGTGGAGTTCTGCCGCTTGTCCACCGTCATGGTCTGCAGCTTCCCAGCGGGCAGGGCGGAGTACTCAACCGAGTAACTGGTGACCACCTCCGGCTGAAGAGGACCCCAACTCACCCGGACGCTCGTCGGCCCCGGCTCGGAGACCCTGACCACGGCTGGACTCTGCACCTCTGGTGGGAGACCAAAGGTAGTTGGAAGGGGAAGATAATCTTTGAGTCTGAAGGAGTGAAGGAGCCGACCTGCGTGAGTGGTGAAGGTGACAGACAGCGTGTTGAAAGACTGTCGGTTGGACTCCGGTGTCATGGTGGCCGTGTACGTGGTGTCGGCCTTCAGGTCGGTCAGCCGGACGGTGTCGGAATCCGACGACTGCACCAGTCTCTGGTACCGACCTCCGCCCGTGCTCGGACTGGTCCCGGGCCCGCCTCCCAAGCCTCCCGTCCCGCCTGTCGGATGCGGGCCGAAGCGGATCTCGTAGTGGCCCGGCAAACCGGAGAGAACGGGTCGCCACTGGAGGGTGGCAGCGTTGGAGGAGACGTCCCGGACCTGGATGCGCTCAGCACGGATGATCTCTGTGGGAGACACAATGGAAGACTACATGTGGGATTCTGTGGTACTACCACTGGCTCCATCTAGTGGAAAATACTGTGTGTGATGTTACATTAAATATACGCGCATGCCTTGTTTTTAATGAATACTTAGTACTACTACACTACTGTACTTTAATGTTGTCATTAGGGTGGTAGTTAAAGAATACTTAGGTCTACTACACTACTGCATTTTAATGTTGTCATTATGGTGGTACTTAATGAATACTTAGGTCTACTACACTACTGTATTTAATATTGTCATTATGGTGGTAATTAATGAATACTTAGGTCTACTACACTACTGTATTTAATGTTGTCATCATGGTGGTACTTAATGAATACTTAGGTCTACTACACTACTGTATTTTAATGTTGTCATTATGGTGGTACTTGGAAGTGTTTTCTGAGGTGTACTACACTACTGTATTTAATGTTGTCATTATGGTGGTACTTAATGAATACTTATGTCTACTACACTACTGTATTTAATGTTGTCATTATGGTAGTACTTAATGAATACTTAGGTTTACTACACTACTGTATTTTAATGTTGTCATGATGGTGGTACTTGATGAATACTTAGGTCTACCCCACTACTGTATTTTAATGTTGTCATTATGGTGGCACTTAATGAATACTTAGGTCTACTCCACTACTGTATTTTAATGTTGTCATTATGGTGGTACTTAATGAATACTTAGGTCTACTCCACTACTGTATTTTAATGTTGTCATTATGGTGGTACTTAATGAATACTTAGGTCTACTACACTACTGTATTTTAATGTTGTCATTATGGTGGTACTTGATGAATACTTAGGTCTACTACACTACTGTATTTTAATGTTGTCATTATGGTGGTACTTGATGAATACTTAGGTCTACTACACTACTGTATTTTAATGTTGTCATGATGGTGGTACTTAATGAATACTTAGGTCTACTCCACTACTGTATTTTAATGTTGTCATTATGGTGGTACTTGGAAGTGTTTTCTGAGGTGATACTTGTTGAAGAAACTGTACTACATACATTCATACCAGGAAAATGGGGGTGTGAATCTTTTGGGCGCCTAAAGATTTGATTCTCGATTCCGACCGATCCTCACAATGTATTATTTAGAATAATATTTATATTGAAGCTTTTTCAAAACTGCGCAAGCTAGCTCTCCAATCAGCTAAACAGACTCAATAACTCCACGGTGATGTTTTGGTGAATTTTCTGAGGAATTTGTGAAAGTGAAACCATACAAAAAGAATGTGATTGTAAGTTAATTATACTAATACAGACACTTGTAAACGTATTAGCATATTAGTTAATGCTAACGACGCTAGATTGATTAAATTATGAGAGCACGTACAAATATACATGAAAGCACTCCTACAGACATCACACATGGGACGCTTTAGTGAGTAAGAATTGTTTTAGTTATATT
Source organism: Nerophis lumbriciformis (assembly GCF_033978685.3). Taxonomy (NCBI): domain Eukaryota; kingdom Metazoa; phylum Chordata; class Actinopteri; order Syngnathiformes; family Syngnathidae; genus Nerophis; species Nerophis lumbriciformis. Next base: position 36,440,728 of record NC_084570.2, on the reverse strand, counting down.
GTAAAACTTAAAAACGTTGCTTGGAGCGGCGAATGAAGAATCCATACGAGTAGGAACGCTATGAACGGCTAGAAAACTGAACGGCATTCCGGTAAAAAAAAATTCAAAAAAGCACTATGGGTAAATGGAAGAAGCCTGCAGCACCTGCAGTGAGCGAACTCGTCCAAAAGATGGCGCCATAGCACAAAAAAAAACACCCATACAGTGTTTTTGCCTGTTGTTTTATTTTTGTAATACTATTTTGATTATAAAGGTCTGCAAACATTTTTTTATAAACTTGCCTCTCCGTTTTGTAAGCCGCAGGGTTCAAAGTGTAGGACAAAAAGTAGCGGGTTGTCGTCTGGAATTGACAGGAAAACATTGAGAAAATATTTCGTAGCGTTACCTATCTTATCTTTTATATTTCTTCCTTCTAGGGCACTGCCCAGATGAGGTCAATCTTCTAAAGACAGACCAGGGGACGCAGACCAGACCGAGAGCTAAAAGAGAGACGAGCTCGGCTTTCCAAACGCATTCATGACCTCTTCTGCAACAAGACCTAGAAATAGTCTATGCAGCCGACCATCGACAAGACCTGCAGAGGTGTGGATTTAAATTTCAGGCAAGGCAGCACCACTTTAGGCTGCATTGCTGAGGAGCCCCCTGTGGCCACCTACTCTGCTTGCTCTATATATAAGAAACATGGCCGCCATGACGGTCACCTGATCTGCTTGCTCTATACATAAGGAACATGGGTGCCATGTGTCTGCAGGAGCACGCAGGACCAGCAGCACTGCCCTGTCCAAGGGGTATGAACAGGGGACGGAGTCTGGACCACCATGGTCGTGTCTCGTCGGCAAGCTGGGACCGAGGCTTGGACAATGGCATTTAGTGGGTCATTGATTCACTTTCCAATCGCCATTCTTGTTCATTCCCATTGAAAAAAGAAATATGTTCATAAAATATTGATAATTTAAAATAGAACTAATTTAATCTCCATGCAAAAAAATTATTATCATTATTATACCAAATAATAGGGGTGTAAATTTTTTTTATATTAAATTAAATTGCAATTCTTATTTGTAATGATTAATTTTTTTTTAATTCATTAAAAAAAAAAATATATATATACACATATATATATATATATATATATACATACATATATTCATATATACATATATATATATATATACATAAATACACATATATACATATACATTTATACACATATACATAAATACACATACTGTATATACATATATGCACATACTGTATATACACATATATTTACATATATATACACAAACGTTCAACAATTGTGTGTATTTTTTGAACACGTTCAACAATTGTGTGTACTTTTTGAACACGTTCAACAATTGTGTGTACTTTTTGAACACATTCAACAATTGTGTGCACTTTTTGAACACGTTCAACAATTGTGTGCACTTTTTGTCATGTCTGTGTAATCATGTTTTGTTTAGTTATAGGACTCTTTAGTTTCTGTCTTTTCACTCCCTTGTCTTGTCACCATAGTTACCCATTAGTTTCACCTGTCATGTCACGCACCTGTTTTGAGTCACGCACCTGTTGTTAATCATGTCTGTGTTATTTAAGCTTTTCATTTTCTGTTGTTCGTCCTGGAGTCATAGCCTTTCTCACCCTGCTATCCCCGCGTTTTCAAGCCCTGTTCACGGTCCCATGCCACAGTAAGTGTTTTTATTTCGTGTTCAGTTTCTGCCTTTGTGCAAGTTTTGTTTTCATTCGCCAAGTTTTTTTTACCTCCGCCAAAGTGCGCGCTTTTCGTTTATTCTTTTTTTGATAAATAAATCATGTACCCACCTTCAAGCCATGTCCGATCCAAATTCTCTTGCATCTTGGGAAAACAAAAACTCCACAGTCCAAGTCCTGACATTATGACTCCAGCTAATCGCTTTCCCGCAAGGAATTTGGGCGAAGAAGGAAATTGGGAGTCTTTAGGAGCCATGGCGGAGCGAGACCTGATGTGGGGGCCAAATGGGAAGCTTATTCCCATTAGCTCCATTTGGTCCGAGGATGGCGCTGCTTCACCGCAATCCCGGAAGCGCCGCTCCAGACCGAGGACGTCAGGGAAGGCGAGCAGACCGCACGCAGCGCTCCCGCAGGCTCCTCCCACTCCGGGCGGAAGTAGGCTGCTGCCAGCTCCGCAGCTCCAAGATGACGTCAAAGACCAGGATTTTTTTTTTCTGAATTCTTTTTCTTTTGATTCTCCGATCCCCAGGACTCAAGCCACACCCAAGTCACACAAACATTTTTTTTCACCCACAAAATCACAGGTAGAAAATAGACATTTTGGACAATTTAAAGAGGACGTTTCTGCCTCCCCCCGCCCACCCCTAGAGAGAGTTCCAGACCGCAGAGAGCGCGTCTGGTATCCGCCCCTTGAGGGGGGGGGCTGGGGTCGGGAGCTGTGTAGGTGGGGTGGCTCTGCATCACCATGTCAAGCCACAGCCTCCAGCACGGCCGCCACCACCAGTCTTCCGACCTGTCAAGCCACAGCCTCCAGCACGACCGCCCTCACCAGTCTTCCGACCCGTCAAGCCACAGCCTCCAGCACGACCGCCCTCACCAGTCTTCCGACCTGCCAAGCCGCAACCCCAAGCTAGGCCACCTCCACCTGCTCCAAGGCTAGCTCCACGGCTAGCACCTGTAGCTGCTCCAAGGCTAGCACCACGGCTAGCTGCTCCAAGGCTAGCACCTGTCGCCGCTCCAAGGCTAGCACCTGTCGCCGCTCTAAGGCTAGCACCTGTCGCCGCTCCAAGGCTAGCACCTGTCGCCGCTCCAAGGCTAGCACCTGTCGCCGCACCAAGGCTAGCACCTGTCGCCGCACCAAGGCTAGCACCTGTCGCCGCACCAAGGCTAGCACCAGACCCTCCACGCCAAGACCAAGACCCTCCACGCCAAGACCAAGACCCTCCACGTCAAGTCCAAGACCAAGACCCACCACGCCAAGTCCAAGACCAAGACCCTCCACGCCAAGTCCAAGACCAAGACCCTCCACGCCAAGTCCAAGACCAAGACCCTCCACGCCAAGTCCAAGACCAAGACCCTCCACGCCAAGACCAAGACCAAGACCCTCCACGCCAAGACCAAGACCAAGACCCTCCACGCCAAGACCAAGACCAAGACCCTCCACGCCAAGACCAAGACCCTCCACGCCAAGACCAAGACCAAGACCCGCCACGCCAAGACCAAGACCCGCCACGCCAAGACCAAGACCAAGACCCGCCACGCCAAGACCAAGACCCGCCACGCCAAGACCAAGACCCGCCACGCCGAGCTTCGCCGCCTGACGCGCCACGCCGAGCTTCGCCGCCTGCATCATCTGCTGCTTCCACGCCTGCCACGATGACGACGCGCCTCTCTCCTCGTCGGCCACGGATATGGCCGCTACCTGGTCGCCCGCCACGCCAAGTGCGCCCACCTCCCAGTTGGCCACAAATGTGGCCATTCCCTGGGCGCCCGCCTCGCCTGCTGCAGCGGCGTTCCACTCGCCGCCGCCACCTAACTCTTCCCCGGTGGACATCTGGTATCTGTCCTTAAGGGAGGGGCTCTGTCATGTCTGTGTAATCATGTTTTGTTTAGTTATAGGACTCTTTAGTTTCTGTCTTTTCACTCCCTTGTCTTGTCACCATAGTTACCCATTAGTTTCACCTGTCATGTCACGCACCTGTTTTGAGTCACGCACCTGTTGTTAATCATGTCTGTGTTATTTAAGCTTTTCATTTTCTGTTGTTCGTCCTGGAGTCATAGCCTTTCTCACCCTGCTATCCTCGCGTTTTCAAGCCCTGTTAACGGTCCCATGCCACAGTAAGTGTTTTTATTTCGTGTTCAGTTTCTGCCTTTGTGCAAGTTTTGTTTTCATTCGCCAAGTTTTTTTTACCTCCGCCAAAGTGCGCGCTTTTCGTTTATTCTTTTTTTGATAAATAAATCATGTACCCACCTTCAAGCCATGTCCGATCCAAATTCTCTTGCATCTTGGGAAAACAAAAACTCCACAGTCCAAGTCCTGACACTTTTTGAACACGTTCAACAATTGTGTGTACTTTTTGAACACGTTCAACAATTACGTGCACTTTTTGAACACGTTCAACAATTGTGTGTATTTTTTGAACACGTTCAACAATTGTGTGCACTTTTTGAACACGTTCAACAATTGTGTGTACTTTTTGAACACGTTCACCGATGGTGTGACCAATTTGGTGCCATGACTTTCACTTCGTCACATCCCTAGTTGTCCACTAGTCCTAAGACCTGATCTGCTGTATCAGACTCACCAACGATGATGTCCCGCAGATCCTCCAAGATAATGCTCATGTCCTCGATGTCCACAAAGTACAGGTGGTCCTCGGCGGGGGGCGACACCACCTCTCTCAGCACCTGGTAGTTACCGTGGCCAGTGGAGACCACCAACACGGTCACGCCCTCTTGCCTCAGCTCGGCCATGGGTCCGATCACGTCGCCCGGCTTCACCCCGTCCGTCAGCCACACCAGCACCCTGGGGAGCCCAGGCCGCGCTCCGCCCCCGGGTCCCTGCCTCAGCACCCGATCTTTGGCGATCCTCAGCGCCTCCACAGTGTTGGTGTCCCCCCTGAGGGGTTTGACGCCCCTCAGCGCCCCCTGGAGGCTGCCTTGGGCGCTATAGGCGTCAAAGCCGAACTCCAGGCGCGGCTGGGTGCCCACCTGGAGAAGCCCGATCCTCACCTGGTCCTCGCCCAGGGAAAAGGGCAGCACCAGCTGGGACAGGAAGTCCAGCATGCGGGAGTGCTCGTAGGACGACACGCTGCCGGAAGAATCCAGGAGGAAAAGGACGTCGCCCTCGCAGCAGTTGAGAACTGTGGATAAAAACACTTTTAATGCAGTTAGGAACTTTAAAATGCAAGTTAAAAACATTTTTATGTAAAGTTTCAAATAAAAGGTTTTTAGTTTTATTCAAAAGTGGTTAAATGCTCTTAATACTTGTATGACAGGAACATTAAAATGCAAGTTAAAACATTGTTATGTAAAGTTTTACTTAAAAGGTTTTTTAGTTTTAATTAAAAGTGGTTAACTGTTTTTCATACTTGTAGGACAGGAACATAAAAATGTAAGTAAAAAAAATGTATGTATAGTTTTATATAAAAGGTTTTCAGTTTTAATTAAAAGTGGTTAACTGCTCTTCATACTTGTATGACAGTTAGGAACCCTAAAATACAGTGTACTGTAAATAAAAGGTATATTGATGGCATTTTTGTTTTATTTTAGTTTTATTTAATAGTGATAAACCCTTTTTCATACTTGTATGACAGTTAGGAACGCTAAAATGTTAGTTAAATCATTGCGTGTACAGTAAATAAAAGGTTTATTAATGGCATTTTTACTTTATTTTAGTTTTATTGAATAGTGATAGACTATTTTTCATACTTGTATGACAGGTATGAACACTAAAATATTAGTTAAAACATTGCATGTACAGTAAATAAAAGGTATATTGATGGCATTTTTACTTTATTTTAGTTGTATTTCAAAGTGGTTAACTTCTCTTCATACTTGTATGACAGTAAGGAACCCTAAAATATCAGTTAAAACATTGCGTGTACAGTAAATAAAAGGTTTATTGATGGCATTTTTACTTTATTTTAGTTTTATTGAATAATGATAAACCATTTTTCACACTTGGTGACAGTTATGAACGCTAAAATATTAGTTAAAACATTGCGTGTACAGTAAATAAAAGGTTTATTGATGGCATTTTTACTTTGTTGTAGTTTTATTGAATGGTGGAAAACCCTTTTTCATACTTGTATGACAGTTTGGAACACTAAAATATTAGTTAAAACATTGCGTGTACAGTAAAGAAAAGGTACACTGATGGCATATTTACTTTATTTTAGTTTTATTGAATAGTGATAAACTATTGTTCATTCTTGTATGACAGTTAGGAACGCTAAAATATTAGTTAAATTATAGCGTGTACAGTAAATAAAAGGTATATTGATGGCATTTTTACTTTATTTGAGTTTCATTGAATGGTCCATCCATCCATCCATCTTCTTCCGCTTATCCGAGGTCGGGTCGCGGGGGCAGCAGCCTAAGCAGGGAAGCCCAGACTTCCCTCTCCCCAGCCACTTCGTCCAGCTCTTCCTGTGGGACCCCGAGGCGTTCCCAGGCCAGCCGGGAGACATAGTCTTCCCAACGTGTCCTGGGTCTTCCCCGCGGCCTCCTACCGGTCGGACGTGCCCTAAACACCTCCCTAGGGAGGCGTTCGGGTGGCATCCTGACCATATGCCCGAACCACCTCATCTGGCTCCTCTCGATGTGGAGGAGCAGCGGCTTTACTTTGAGCTCCTCCCGGATGGCAGAGCTTCTCACCCTATCTCTAAGGGAGAGCCCCGCCACCCGGCGGAGGAAACTCATTTCGGCCGCTTGTACCCGTGATCTTGTCCTTTCGGTCATAACCCAAAGCTCATGACCATAGGTGAGGATGGGAACGTAGATCGACCGGTAAATTGAGAGCTTTGCCTTCCGGCTCAGCTCCTTCTTCACCACAACGGACCGATACAGCGTCCGCATTACTGAAGACGCCGCACCGATCCGCCTGTCGATCTCACGATTCACTCTTCCCTCACTCGTGAACAAGACTCCGAGGTACTTGAACTCCTCCACTTGGGGCAAGATCTCCTCCCCAACCCGGAGATGGCACTCCACCCTTTTCCGGGCGAGAACCATGGACTCGGATTTGGAGCTGCTGATTCTCATCCCAGTCGCTTCACACTCAGCTGCGAACCGATCCAGTGAGAGCTGAAGGTCCTGGCCAGATGAAGCCATCAGGACCACATCATCTGCAAAAAGCAGAGACCTAATCCTGCAGCCACCAAACCAGATCCCCTCAACGCCTTGACTGCGCCTAGAAATTCTGTCCATAAAAGTTATGAACAGAATCGGTGACAAAGGGCAGCCTTGGCGGAGTCCAACCCTCACTGGAAACGTGTCCGACTTACTACCGGCAATGCGGACCAAGCTCTGGCACTGATCATACAGGGAGCGGACTGCCACAATCAGACAGTCCGATACTCCATACTCTCTGAGCACTCCCCACAGGACTTCCCGAGGGACACGGTCGAATGCCTTCTCCAAGTCCACAAAACACATGTAGACTGGTTGGGCAAACTCCCATGCACCCTCAAGGACCATGCCGAGAGTATAGAGCTGGTCCACAGTTCCACGACCAGGACGAAAACCACACTGTTCCTCCTGAATCCGAGGTTCGACTATCCGGCGTAGCCTCCTCTCCAGTACACCTGAATAGACCTTACCGGAAAGGCTGAGGAGTGTGATCCCACGATAGTTAGAACACACCCTCCGGTTCCCCTTCTTAAAGAGAGGAACCACCACCCCGGTCTGCCAATCCAGTGGTACCGCCCCCGATGTCCACGCGATGCTGCAGAATCTTGTCAACCAAGACAGCCCCACAGCATCCAGAGCCTTAAGGAACTCCGGGCGGATCTCATCTACCCCCGGGGCCTTGCCACCGAGGAGCTTTTTAACTACCTCAGCAACCTCAGCTCCAGAAATAGGAGAGCCCACCACAGACTCCCCAGGCACTGCTTCCTCATAGGAAGACGTGTTGGTGGGATTGAGGAGGTCTTCGAAGTATTCCCTCCACCGATCCACAACATCTGCAGTCGAGGTCAGCAGAACACCATCCTCGCCATACACGGTGTTGATAGTGCACTGCTTCCCCTTCCTGAGGCGGCGGATGGTGGTCCAGAATTGCTTCGAAGCCGTCCGGAAGTCGTTTTCCATGGCCTCACCGAACTCCTCCCATGTCCGAGTTTTTGCCTCTGCGACCGCTGAAGCCGCACACCGCTTGGCCTGTCGGTACCTGTCCGCTGCCTCAGGAGTCCTATGAGCCAAAAGAACCCGATAGGACTCCTTCTTCAGCTTGACGGCATCCCTCACCGCCGGTGTCCACCAACGGGTTCTAGGATTACCGCCACGACAAGCACCAACTACCTTGCGGCCACAGCTCCAATCATCCGCCTCGACAATAGAGGCGCGGAACATGGTCCATTCGGACTCAATGTCCAGCACCTCCCTCGTGACATGTTCAAAGTTCTTCCGGAGGTGGGAATTGAAACTCTCTCTGACAGGAGACTCTGCCAGACGTTCCCAGCAAACCATCACAATGCGTTTGGGCCTGCCAGGTCTGTCCGGCATCCTCCCCCACCATCGCAGCCAACTCACCACCAGGTGGTGATCGGTAGAAAGCTCCGCCCCTCTCTTCACCCGAGTGTCCAAAACATAAGGCCGCAAATCCGATGACACAACTACAAAGTCGATCATGGAACTGCGGCCTCGGGTGTCCTGGTGCCAAGTGCACATATGGACACCCTTATGTTTGAACATGGTGTTCGTTATTAACAATCTGTGACGGGCACAAAAGTCCAATAACAAAACACCGCTCGGGTTCAGATCCGGGCAGCCATTCTTCCCAATCACGCCTCTCCAGGTTTCACTGTCGCTGCCAACATGAGCATTGAAGTCCCCCAGTAGAACGAGGGAATCACCCGGGGGAGCACTCTCAAGTACTCCCTCGAGTGAATCCAAAAAGGGTGGGTACTCTGAGCTGCGGTTTGGCGTGTAAGCGCAAACCACAGTCAGGACCCGTTCCCCCGCCCGAAGGCGGAGGGAAGCTACCCTCTCGTCCACTGGGTTGAACTCCAACGTACAGGCTCTGAGCCGGGGGGCAACAAGAATTGCCACCCCAGCCCGTCGCCTCTCACTGCCGGCAACGCCAGAGTGGAAGACAGTCCATCCCCTCTCGAGAGAACTGGTTCCAGAGCCCTTGCTGTGCGTCGAAGTGAGTCCGACTATATCTAGTCGGAACTTCTCCACCTCGCGCACTAGCTTGGGCTCCTTTCCCCCCAGCGAGGTGACGTTCCACGTCCCAAGAGCTTGCTTCTGTAGCCGAGGATCGGACCGCTAAGTGCCCTGCCCTCGGCTTCCGCCCAGCTCACATCGCACCCGACCTCTATGACCCCTGCTATGGGTGGTGAGCCCATTGGAGGGGGGACCCACGTTACCTCTTCGGGCTGTGCCCGGCCGGGCCCCATGGGGACAGGCCCGGCCACCAGGCGCTCGCCATCGTGCCCCACCTCCGGGCCTGGCTCCAGAGGGGGGCCCCGGTGACCCGCGTCCGGGCAAGGGAAATCTGGGTTCCTTAATCGTTTTCTTCATAGAGGTCTTCGAGCTGCTCTTTGTCTGATCCCTCACCTAGGACCAGTTTGCCTTGGGAGACCCTACCAGGGGGCATCAAGCCCCCGGACAACATAGCTCCTAGGATCATTGGGACACGCAAACTCCTCTACCACGTTAAGGTGGCAGCTCAGAGAGGAGTTCATTGAATGGTGTTAAACCCTTTTTCATACTTGTATGACAGTTAAGAACTCTAAAATATTAGTAAAAACATTGCGTGTACAGTAAATAAAAGGTATATTGATGGCATTTTTACTTTATTTGAGTTTTATTGAATGGTGTTAAACCCTTTTTCATACTTGTATGACAGTTAAGAACTCTAAAATATTAGTTAAAACATTGCGTGTACAGTAAATAAAAGGCATAGTATGGCATTTTTACTTTATACTACTATTAATCATAATACAACTATTTTTCAAACTTGGATGACAGTTATGATCCCTAAAATATTAGTTACACCTTTTCTGCACAGTTAATCAAGGACTTAGCTAGCTCCCTGATCCGTGCTATGGAGCACTCTGGTAGTTGCTTGCGATGCTAATCTTATCTGTAGACTCGGCAACTGCTCTCATCTCCAAAGGCTGCCTTTCAGGCCTCAAGTACAAACACTCTTAAAACATACGGCACGTCTTTTATAGGCTGAGGAGAAATGACAGTGACAATAAGCAGGAAGCTAAACAAACACGGGAACAAGATGTGAAGACGTCAACGTGATAAGATCGAAGTATTGCGCGAGTAGTTGTATTCTTAGCGGGTTACCTCCGCCAGGGGGAAAGTGTTTCTACATGCTGCACTTCTTGGTTGTGGGGTGATGGTGTCTGATGTGGCCGCTCAAGACCAAGGCACGGCGGAAGAGACGGCACATTTATTCCAGGGAAGTGTGGCTGGTGAGCTGGCGAGGAGAAGCGGTTCTTTGCCTTGTTATATTTATTTTTATATTGTTTTTATATTGGTTTTATATTTATTTATTTATTTTTATTCAGTCATTGGTGGAGCATAATATTGTTTTTAATATTGTTTATAATATTGTTTTTAATATTGTTTTTAACCCTTTGATGCATAACATGGGTCAAATGTGACCCAACCGAGTTTTTATTATCTGTTTCTTTGCAATAATTGAATGTAATCTTTCAGTATTCCAGGTATTCCTCAATTAACTTGTTTTTGGTCATTAAACATTGTTATTTTATTCTTTCTCTCCATAATTTTTGAATAAAAATTATTTTTGTATTACTACCCTTCCAATGCACAACATGGGTCAAAAATTACCCACATCTATTTTCTATGTTATTTCATGTTAGCCTGAGCGTTGCTTTGCTATATATTTCAAATAAATGTATTTTATCGTTTACTATCACATATATTCAGTAAATATCATGTTTTTGTTCAGCTAAAATCATATTTTTTATGTTTCCTTTCTTACTCTATGAACAAGCACAGCTTTTGTATTCATACATCAACTTCACACACATGGGTCAGAAATGACTCACCTGCATTCACTGTGACATTTGGTAGGAACCTTTTGAATTTGAGCATGTTTGCAATTAGGAATGTATTTGGTGCGGACAACTGCTCACCTGACACATTTTTCTACTCAACAACTTTGAACATCTGATAAGTAAGTAAGTTCTTTTACAATTGTTCTACCTAAGAAAATATTTGATGCCTTGTGAAAGGGTTGGCATAATTTAGTGCATCACTTGTCAGAAAGGGAAATATTTGCAATACTATTAGCTAACTGTTGACATATTCTTGTTAGCTAAACTAATCTTATAGCTGGGTCACCAACATAAAACTCAAGATAGAAATTTAGATTGATGTGCATTTTACAGTATTGTACGTTTGATTTGCTTTATCCAGAGTATGGCTAAAAGATTTACAGCTGAGATGGTTCTAAGGATGCTGGATGAAGAACCAGATGAGGAGGCGATTGGAAATGATTCTGAGTCTGAAATATCTGAGGATGATGACCCGGGCTATGTGCCCCAGGATCAAGCTGAAGATGTGGGTGTGTCTTCAAATCCAGCTCTCCTAGATGAAGAAGACATAGACATAGGTGACTCATCTGATGATGAATCCTCAGAAGAGGAAGCACAGACCCAGTCCAATAGACTGAGTAAAAAGGGGTCATACTGGAATGAGAATCCCCCCACTTCCAGCAAAACAAGAAGCCATAACATTCTGAGGCTCAGAAGCTGCCCAGGACCTACACCCGGATCAAGAGCTGTTTCACCGAAAGATGCATGGGATATGTTCATCAGTGACAACATCATTGAGGAGGTTCTAAAATGCACCAACTTAGAGGGACGAAGAGCAGAGAAGTGTCAAGAAAGAGGAATTCATGGCCTTTATTGGTTTGACCCTCCTTTCAGGGGGGGACAAGAGCTGGGATGTGACCTTGCGGGAGCTGTTTCTGGATCCGCTGCAAAATCCAATGTACAAGGCCACCATGGGGCTCAGCAGATATGAGGATATCCGCCGCTTCATACGGTTTGACGACAAGAGGACCAGGGCGTTACGTCTGGAAACAGACCACATGGCAGCAATTAGATATGTGTGGGACTGTTTCCTGGACAATTGCAAAAGACGGTTCATCCCCAGTGACTGTGTCACCATAGATGAACAGCTGGTGCCATTCCGGGGCAGGTGCAAGTTCTTGCAGTATATGCCCAGCAAGCCTGCGAAGTACGGGATAAAAATCTTCTGGATGTGTGATGCAAGGGTCCCTTATGCAATAAATGGAATTGTCTACACAGGGAGACAGCCAGGAGAGGAGGTGCAGAAGAACCTTGGGGAGAACATCGTCCTAAAATTGTGCAGTGGAATCAGACAGACAGGTGAATATAGAATATGGAAATAAATGTATAAGTTCTAGCACACTGTTAGAATTTATATAATTTTTAATTATATGTTGAATATTTTGTTTTTCTCACTCGCTCTCATAGGTCTCAACATCACAATGGACAACTTCTTCACTAGTGTCCCTCTGGCTGAGAAGCTCCTCGAGAAGAACCTGACTATTGTTGGGACTCTTCGCCAGAACAAACCAGACATACCACCTATCATGAAGCCATGCAAATCACGGATGATTCATAGCTCAGAATTCGGATTCAATGGCAACATGACCATGGTGAGCTATGTGCAGAAGAAAGGAAAGGCTGTTGTCCTTCTGAGCACAATGCATGATGACAAAGCAGTGGATGACAGTCAGAAGAAGAAACCAGAAGTGATACTGTACTACAACAGAACAAAAGGAGGAGTGACACAACAGATCAGATGGTTGGCACCTACACATGCAAGCGGAGAACACGGAGGTGGCCCATGGTGCTCTGGTACAATATGCTGGATATTGCCACCCTCAATGCTTACACCAACTTCACAGCAGAACACCCTGGTTACATGGGTGGTGTCACCAATGCACGCCGACTATTCATCAAGGAGCTGGGCAAAGAGCTGGTCGTGCCACATATGAAGAGCCGCATGGAGGGCACACCCACACTCCAAAAGCATATCATAGAGGCAATGGGAAGATGCGGGATAGAAAAACAAACCATAGTCACCACCCAACCAGAAGAGGACATAAGACAGAAGGGCGCGGCAAAGAGGAAGAGGTGTGCGATCTGCCCATCTGCCAAAGACAGAAAAGTCAGCAGCTGGTGTTCGCAGTGCAAGAAGCCTGTGTGCAAGGAGCACAAACGCACAGTGGTAATGTGTGCTACATGTGAGGAATCTGGTAACTAACTAATAAAGAATAAAAGAATCATAAGAACTGAATTGACAATTTTATTTAGATCTAATTCACAAGTTTATTTTTGTTACTGCCAGATGTTTGCCAAAATGACAAATAAACAGGTTTCAAATAATAAATGTATGATTGTTTGGCCCGAATCACATCTAAAATAAGTATTTGAAGTAAAATATTATTGTAATATGCATTCATCCATTTTTAAATCGCGCTTGGATAATGGGTCATTTTTGACCCGTGTGTGTAAACTTGATGTAGTATTACAAAAAATACTTTTGTTCATAAGGTATGGTAGGAAAAATATAAATAATGATTTGTGGTAATCAAAAACAAGATTTTTAAAGAATACTTGAATTATTAAATTATAAAATACATTGATTTCAAAAGATACAGCAAAGAAACACTCAGGCAGCATGAAATAACATGGGAAATTGATGCGGGTCATTTTTGACCCATGTTGTGCATTAAAAGGGGTGTGCATATGTTATGCATCAAAGGGTTAACATGGCTGTGCAGCACTTTGGAAACATTCTTGTTGTTTAAATGTGCTATATAAAGAAAGTGGATTGGATTGGATTGGATTGTTCTGTATTGGTCTCTGCCACACCTAGTGGTTCACGGTCCACGCCGTCTGTTCCTTAAATGATTGTGTGCCTCCACTCTCCGGCAAGGGTCTCCCAGGAGCAAGGTCAATGTTGCAGCGGAGAAGTGTGGCCCTCGTCATATCCCGTTCTTTAACTGGTACCCGGCACAAGACTCCGGGGAGGGCCAAATATTTCTTTTTGTTGCAGCATATAAACGGTGAAGGTCTCTTTGTCCTGCTACCAGAGGTTCCGCATTTCTCGGAGCCTTCGCTGGCACTTTTGCTTTGCTTCCTGGAAGCGTCGCAAGCAAGTGCGATTAGGGCGGTTCTCCCCTGCCCGGCGGGCAGCTCTCTTCTGATTGATCAGTTGTTGGATATCTGCGTTGTTTTGATCAAACCAATCTAGAGTAGTCGACTATTTCCTTCGCAGCCTCGGTGACGGTGCCACGAAGCACGGACCAGTCCGCTTCATCGAAATACGGCTAGGGTGCCGGTATTGGAGCCTCAGTCAGAAGTTCTGTGAGACGGTTCATGTCGTGGACAGCAGAGATCTTCAACCTCGCCACATTGAAGTGTTGTGCCCTCTTTGGTTGCCTGTTTTGGTGGGGGAGGTTTTGCAGTCGGAGTCTGAGGCGAGATATGAGGAGCCGATGGTCTGTCTAGCAATCGTCTGCACCGGGCATGCTGCTGGTCACAAGGACGTCGCTCCGGTCGCCTGATCGAGTAAGGATGTAGTCAAGGAGGGTCCAGTGCTTTGACCGCGGGTGTTTCCTGGTGGTCTTGTGACGATTTGGAAGTCAGAAGAGGGTGTTGGTGATAACCAGTTCATTTTCAGCATATAGACCAAGGAGAAGGAGCCTGTTCGAGTTACAGGATCCAAGGCCCTTCCAGAGATTGTGGTCGTGACCGACTTTGGCGTTGAAATCTCCAAACACAAGAAGCTTGTCTTTACTGGATACAGCTTGGATGGTCCGGTTAAGGGCATTAGGGAAAGATTCCTTGACATCTTCCTCTTTGGTGCATACACGGAGATCAGGGTCAGGTTGTTGCTGTTCGGGAGCGGCACGCGTTCAGAGACGTTCATTTATAGGTGTTGGGACCAGGTTATAGTGATTCATGACACCGTGGATCCGCCGATTTTCAGCATATTTCCCTTTCCAGAAGAAGGTGTAGTTGGCACCGGCTTCGGCCTTCTCCAGCAAGTCTTGTTTCGGAGAGGGCGACGATGTCAATGTTGAAACAGTCCAGTTCCTGACTCAAGAGAGCAGTGCGTCGGTGTGGTCTCTCTGTTTCTGTGTTGTAGCTGTCAATGAGGGTCCTTACATTTCACCGTGACAGAGTTCAGTTTTGGTTTTGGTTTACTTATTGTGTTTTGACCGGATGAGTAGGTCCCTACTGGCTACGGTATGCCAGTGAGGGGGGGTTTTGTGGTGACCAATGTTTGCCCCACCTTTTCTAGGGGTCTCTCCATTTGGAGTGGGCTGCAGTACTCCTAAATAGGTCAGACCAGTCGCGCCTGTAGCTGCCGAACTACCACGTCACCCCAACTTCATGGATAGAACGAAGTGCCGCCCATGTGTGGTTTCACACTAGGGACTCCAAGCTGACCAAGCCTGTCCCTGTCACCCAAAATACCATCGCCATGGGCTTTTATGAGGGGGGCATGAGGGGGGGAGGGGGTACAGAAGTTGAGGCTTGTTTTTCTGGTACAGATAGCCTTTGCGTGCATTTGCTTAGGGTTGATTCCAGGTTGCAAGCCTGACACCCACGCACTTTGGGCATCTGCCTTGTCCAACTGCGCCACTGGGAGTGGAGACGTGTTGGTTGGGGTTATTGAGCTGCCGGATGACTCAATTACAGTCGAGGCCCGCCTTAAAATACGCCAGCCCAACGGGCGCTGCTCTCACCCGCCAGTTGTAAGACAACTGCCGTTAGAGACTTGAAGGTTCCAAAAACCCTAGTAACCCAAGGGCCAGCCCGGTTTTGTGGTGCCGATCGTAATAACGGCCACATGTGCATCTTTCTTAGGTCTGCTTTTCCTTGTCCACTAACTACCTAACAACTACTGCCTTACATGTTTTGCTGCTCACTTTCAAGTCCAGCGAGACCTCCGGCAAGGCCAAACTAGATCATCAGCATATTTTATACGTACATACATATATACATACATACATATATACATACAGTATATACATACATACATATATACGTATATACATACATACATACATACATACATACATACGTACATACGCACATACATACGTATGTATGTATGTATAAAATATGCTGATGATCTAGTTTGGCCTTGGCGTAGGTCTCGCTGGAGTTGAAAGTGAGCAGCAAAACATGTAAGGCAGTAGTTGTTAGGTAGTTAGTGGACAAGGAAAAGCAGAAGGCAATAGAAGAAAAAGAAGTTCCACATGAGGGAGGAGCAGGAATGTTTGGACGGTGTCAAGGAGTGACAGAAAGAGAAGGTTGAAAAGAAACAATATGGAGTGTCAGACGTTACATACTTCAGTGGATGAATACACACACACACACACACACACACACACACACACACACACACACACACACACACACACACACACACACACACACACACACACACACACACACTTTCTGTATACAACAGGCCTATTCAAAACTTTTCATTTGTCCCACGGAACATCACCCAAATAGGCCTGATGAACCCATTCAAAGTGGGGTTGGTCATGTATGCAGTACTCTTACCACCCCACAGGGGGAAACAGTGAGGCATATGTGTCACAATGAAGCAGCAGTCGGGCGGGTAGAAGGAGACCCTGAAAGAAATCTAAATAAATTGCAAATATCTTACTTTTTTTTTAAACAAGGACTGAACAACAAATTAATGTTCTGCTGCAGTCGTTGTTTCCTGTGGGACCTTTTAAGGGACGGACACCGTGTTCCAGACAAGCAGCAACAACGTAAACATCCAAACCACGAAACTTGGTCAGACCTTTGGAAGTAGACTAAATTTGACCAGTAGAGGCCGGCACCTTATGTTTAATTGTGATGACTTGAATACATTGTGTGTTTGAACATCTGTACTTTATTGTGTGAATGTATTAACACTGTTTGATTTTTGTCATCTTTATTTGAGGTTGATATTTTCAGTCTAAATGAAGGAAGAAGTGTAAAACGGAGGAAGGAAAATCATTTAAAAGGAACATAAATCTGCTGCTTCATGCTGTTAACTATCTGTCGAGCTGCACACGCTGGAAAGGAGCAATTTATTGACAGTGCGGTGTGAAAGGTTTCTTTGTAATTAAGTCAACTAAGTCTCAAAGGAATAGGACCTGCGAAAGCACTTTTCTAAAGAAACATCCACATTTCGATGTCGGGCCCCTGAATCCTTGGGCTCTCGCCCTGTTCGTGTTGACTGCTTGTATTTCCGTTCGCCTGAAGGATTCCTTCCAACAAGTTTGATTGTTTGGACTTTGGAGTGAGAGAGGAGGGGGCTCCTCCGTATCACGGCAACACCTCCCCCCCAACCCCCCACACACACACTTTTCCATGACGCACCTTTGTGCAGGTATGCTGTTATTAACATCTGCAAATACACCGTGCGGACAAAAGTCTGGCGGTTTTACAAACAATAAAATGTTTCCAAACTGAGAGTCGGGGCCTCAAATTGGGTCAAAAAAGCACAATTGCCAACCGATCATTGATTGATAATCATTTATATTAGGGCTGGGCGATATGACCTTTTATTAATATCTCAATATTTTTAGGCCATGTCACGATACACCATATACATCTCGAAATTTTGCCTTAGCCTTGAATGAACACTTAATGCATATAATCACAGCAGTATGATGATTCTGTGTGTCTACATCAAAACATTCTTGTTCATACTGCATTAATATATGCTCATTTTAAACTTCCATGTAGAGAGGGAAATCACAACTAAGTCAATATACCAAAACTGTATTTATTTAACAGTTATTAAGCAGTGGCACAAACATTAATGAAAATTCCAAAACAGAAAGTGCAAGATTGTCAGAGACAATTTAAAACAAGCTATTAGTGCACTTTTGTGCATGATGTCACTAAGATGACATATCAAAACAACACTAAATTAAAGTGCACTTTTTGTACAGAACGCCACTACAATAGTTTAAAACAAATAAAGTGCACTTTTGTGCATGATGTCACACAAGATATTTCAATAACTGTCAAATAAAAATGAGCTGCATAATAGGAAATCAAGTAGTGTATGTCCTTCGCTATGTGGTAGGTTCCTGTGGACGTTAACTCCTTCTGTTTTAGAATATTTGTTTCATACGGTGTTGATGTGGAAATGGTTGCTTGGGCATTTTGTTGGTGTGGCACCGGACGAGATGTTGACATGCGGAGTTTCAAGCACTCTTCATTCTCTAGCGGGTGACTTTTCAAATGATGCTACAAATTAGCAGTGCTGCTACTTTTTGTAGCAACGCTTTTGCCGCATACTTGTAAAACATCTTCCCACTTGAAGCCAAACCACCGCCAGACGATGGACTGTTTTTTCTTGGGAATTAATTCTTCCTTCATTTGTTACCAGATTCGCACCTTCTTTCTCTCGTATTACCACTCGCACCGCTCCGCTAGCACCACTGCTAACGTTACCCATGCTGCTACCTCTCTGCTCCGCGAGGGCGTATGATGTTGCACGCGTGTCAGTATGTGACGTATGTAAGAAGGTGCGCTGGTTTTATGTCTCTGTGAGAAGCAGAGACAAGAAAGAGTGAGAAATGCCTGTAGTGTAATACCCGCAGCTAAAAGCAACTGCGTGAGAACATATACTCGAATATCACGATATAGTCATTTTCTATATCGCACAGAGACAAACCCACGATATATCGAGTATATTCGATATATCGCCCATGCCCTAATTTATATTTATTGATTAATTATTGTCTGTGATGGAGAAGACTATAAATAGTATACTTTGTCTAAAAAGTGTTATAAGTACACCTCTGCATACCCCTGTATCCTTATTAACATGAACAGAAATACATATCAACTTACAACAAATAATAATTTTATTAACGTTGTTTTTTTTAGTCCATGATACAAATTATTTAAAGTGCATCAATTTGCCTGAAATTTAAAAAATAAAATAAAACAAATCCTTGTTTTTGGCATTTTTTGACCGACTTGAACCATTTGATACTGAAAAAAAAAAAAGAAATTAACTCAATAAATAATAATCAATTCAACAATATTAACTCTGCAGCACAATATTTATATGTATATATATATATATATTTATATATATATATATTTATTTGGATAAAATTACTAAAACAATTTGTGCTGATTCTTTAAAAATGTGTAATCAAAATGAGGATTCATGTCTGAAATTAGCACATTTTAAAGCATGATACTGCCTGATACTGATAAACGCTTGAATGTCCAGGGTGAGTGGAGTGTGTGGATGTCGGAACGGTTCAAATCAAGTGAGAAATATGGGATATGGAGAGGTTTGTATATTGCCCATTCATTTTCAATAGTGGGAAATTCCTGGTAATTCTGGGTGATCAGGGAATTTTCAGAACCAGAATTGTGGGATACGCAGAAGTTTGTATATTGAAATAGGGACAGATACAGAAACATAGATATCTGAAACAGTCTTCCAATGTATGCATCATAGTGTTTGTAGCCAAAGCTAATTTACAACACTTGCCTATTCATCGTCAACGGTGAGAAAATTACCAGGAATTCCAGGTAAACAGGGGGTAACTTGTTTTGCATTCGACATATGTGAAAAGTAGTGTGGGTTGAAAGGTCGAAATTGGGTAAAAAAAAGGCGCAACATTTTGAGAAGTTTGGCCATTGTATTACTACTAATATGTCCATTCATTTTTAATGTGAACTTTCCTAGAAATTTAAGAACTTCGGGAAAAACTGGAATTTTTATAAATATGGGTAATACCACAATTGTCCTAGATTATATGAATGGGTTGGTGTTGGAATTTTTCTAAACGGTTGAACATTTTTGACAAGTAACAGTTTGAATTTAAATGGGTATTTCGGAAATCCTGAAATTTTCGGGGAATTTGTATGAAAAGAAAAATGGTAGTTTTGTTGTCCCAACTAAGAGAAATGTTTTGAAGATGGAATGGTCAAAAACACTTGAAAAATGTGGACTGCAAACTTTCCAGGAAGAGGTGAAGAGGGCTTTAGAAAACCGAGTATTCTTGGAATTCCTGGAAAAAAAATTTTTACTTGGAAAATTATAGTTTGATTGACAAAAGTGAGATAAGTGTGTGGATGTTGGAACGGTTCAAATTGGATAAGAAATGTGGGATATGTAGTCGATTGTGTATTTCCCATTCCTTGTCAATGGGGAGAAAAGTACCGGAAATTCCGAGAAAACGGGAAATTTGGGGAAAGGGAAAACATGTTTTGCGTTCAACATATGTGAAGAGCGGTGTGGGTGGATGAATTTTGGGCATTGTATAACGATGAATATGTCCATTCATTTGAATGGGAATTTTCCTGGAAATTTTGGAAAAAATTTAAAATTTTATGAATAGGGGTAATACAACAATTGTCTTAGATCATATGAATGGGTTGGTGTTGGAATTTTTCTAAACAGTTGAAAAATGTTGAAAAAGTAACAGTTTGAATTTAAATGGGTATTTCGGAATTCTTGAAATTTTCGGGGAATTTGTATGAAAATAAATGGTAGTTTTGTTGTCCCAACTAAGAGGAATGTTTTGAAGGTAGAATGGTCAAAAACAGTTGAAAAATGTGGACTATGAAAACTTTCCAGGAAGATGTGAAAAGAGGGATTTGGAAAACCGGGGATTCTTAAAATTCCTGGAGTTATTTTTTTTTTACTTGGAAAATGGTAGTTTGATTGTCCATAGTGAGATGAGTGTGTGGATGTTGGAACGGTTCAAATCGGATTCAAAATGTAGGATATGTAGTCGATTGTGTATTTCCCATGCATTGTCAATGGGGAGAAAAGTACCTGAAATTCCGGGAAAACTGGACATTTTGGGAAAGGGAAAACATGTTTTGCGTACAACATATGTGAAGAGCAGTGTGGGTGGGTGAATTTTGGGCATTGCATAACTATTAACATGTCCATTCATTTGAATGGGAATTTTCCTGGAAATTTCGGGAAAAACGGGAATTTTTATAAATGTGGGTAATACAACAATTGTCCTAGATGATAGGAATGGGTTGGTGTTGGAATTTTTCAAAACATTGAAATTTTTTTACAAAGTAATAACAGTTTGAATTTAAATGGGTATTTCGGAATTCCTGAAATTTTCGGGGAATTTGTATTAAAAAAAGGTAGTTTTGTTGTCCCAACATAGAGGAATGTTTTGAAGGTGGAATGGTCAAAAATGGGTGAAAATGTGGATTGTGAATACTTTCCAAGAAGAGGTGAAAAGAGGGCTTTGGAAAACTGGCATTAACTGTTAATTCCTGGGAAAAAAAAAACTTTAACTTGAAAAATAGTAGTTTGATTGTCCAAGGTGGGTGGAGTTTGTGGATGTTGGAACGGTTCCAATCGGTTGAGAAATGTGGGAATTGTGCAAGTTTGAAAAATGGCCCATTCGTTTTCAATTGAAAAAATGACTCGGAAAACTTGGAATTGGGGGTAATCTGGGATATTTTTTGGAGGGCACGATTCCCGGTCGAGCCCAACATTTTGATACTCGAACGGTTCTGATCGGATGAAAACTGTGGGCTGTGCAGCACGGCAGCGTTATGTGGCAGAATAATAATAACAATTAGACCGTTTTTTTGGTGTAGAATTGTATGTGTGAATAATAAAAATGATAATAATAATAATAATTAAATAAATAAATTAGAAAATCTAAAAAACACACACAAATTGACATCAACATAAAACCACAGACATTATTTTTCTAAACTGGAAAAAAAAATCTGTAGATTTTACTGTAAAATGTTGTGTTTTTACACAGAATTACTAAAAAAAAGAAAAACCGTAGCATTGTTCATTTTACAGAAAAATTCTAGCAATTTTTTTTTTTTTACCATAAAATCTGACTTTTTTACTGTATATTCTTAATTTTTTCAAATGTCCTAAACCAGGGGTTCCTAACCTTTACGACCTCGGGACCCAACTTTTCCACCACGGGGGGACCCGAGGGGAACGTTAAAGAACATGAATTAAAATGCGTTAAAAGAGCACACAGCTGACGCAACCAGCTACCACTTCAGCGGCACCATTTCTACATACAGCTACAAAAGTCAAAGACAAGGAAAAACTAAAAAATGAGCGCTAAATGATACATATTGTGCACAAGAAATCAATTAAGAGAGCCGACTGCTCCGAGGCTGCCCACTAGCTCTCAGCTATTGTGAATGATTAGCTCCAGACTCCTTCTGAATGTCTGATATTGTCATAACAACGGCCACCTTGATGTATGAGCATGCCTGGGTTGCCTCACCCAATCAGGGGCCCCCACTCGCCCAGGGGCCCCACCCAATCAGGGGCCTCCGATTTTGACGGCAGAATGCAATGTATGGTGTTCACGGTCAACTCTGCTTGGCGTGTACTCTCTCCCTCAATTGCCTTGTTTTTGTCCTACTGCACGAACCCGGGTCGCCGGTGTGAGAGGCCAGCGTCTGACTACTGAGCTAAAACTATAAGTTAAGTCAAATCCAGATATTTTTTTTGAAACTTTTAAGGGGGAGGTTTAGGGGAACCCCCATAACGGCACAAAGGGACCACAGCTGAGAAACACATTTTGTGGCGGCACTTGCGGTCCACAAAATGGGCCCTACGGTTAAGAAACTGTCCTCAACTCTGTGACATAAGCTCCAATTAACGTCTGTGGCTGTAGTCAACCTCTACAAACGTCTGCCTCTGACAGTGGTGCACCTTGAAAGTGTTGTTTACGATGACCCCATCAGCGCTGACACTGCGGTTTCATCACAACTTTGGTTCTGTTGCAAAACAGACGTGTTGACAAATGTTTCTCTCCACTTTCTCATGGACTCCAGATGATGACTAAATCTTCTCCCAGTACGTCTGTAATTACACCATTCACTACCACTAAAAATAGACCCATGTGCGCTTTTATTTTGGCGAGGCCTGGAGGAGCCTTGTGTTCTTCTCAAAGTGCAGGGCCACCACATGGGGAGGAATCCAACACTGTCAGGGCCAAACATCCAACCTGTACACCACATGGGGAGGAATCCAACACTGTCAGGGCCAAACATCCACTGTGCAGCAAATGGGGAGTAATCCAACATTGTCAGGGCCAAACATCCAACCTGCGCACCGCATGGGGAGGAATCCAACATTGTCAATGTAAAGTGCAGGTGCCATTTGGCAGAACAAGCTCATTTTCTGGCACAATAAATAATACAAAATAGTGCATTTATTTCTGTGTCTATCTATATAGATGCTAAGTTGTTTTGTATACAACACAATTAACAGCTGTATATGTCGCATGTATACACATATAACATATACATACATAGAATATGTGCGTGTATGCATGTATATGTATATATACATAGATACACACATAAAATATATAGATAGATAGTATATATATAGATATATTTATAGTATAAGCATATAGATATATGCATACATATAAAGTACATATCTATATATAGTAGATACATTACATTTATATGGAGGTATATTTATATCTGTATATACATAGTTCAAACCCCAGCCGAGTCATACCAAAGACTATAAAAAATGGGACCCATTACTTCCCTGCTTGGCACTCAGCATCAAGGGTTGAAATTGGGGGTTGAATCCCCAAAATGATTCCCGAGCGCGGCCACAGCTGCTGCTCACTGCTCCCCTCACCTCCCAGGGGGTGGAACAAGGGAATGGGTCAAATGCAGAGGGTAATTTCACCACACCTAGTGTGTGTGAGACTATCAGTGGTACTTTTTAACTTTATATATACACATACATATATATACATAAACACATTTATATAATCACACACATATGTACAGTACACACGCATATATACACATTTATATATATATTTTTACATATTTATACATACATATACACATATGTATACACGAGTCATACCAAAGACTATAAAAATGGGACCCATTACCTCCCTGCTTGGCTGGTTGGAATTGGGGATTAAATCACCAAAATAATTCCCGGGCGCAGCCACCGCTGCTGCTCACTGCTCCCCTCACCTCCCAGGGGGTGAGGCTGATGGGTCAAATTCAGAGGATCATCTCACCACACCTAGTGTGTGTGTAAGAATCATTGGTACTTTATATATATACATACATATATACATATACATACATGCATACATACATACATACATACATATATATGTATATATATTAGGGCTGTCAAACGATTAAAATATTTATCGTAATTAATCGCATTGTTCATAGTTAACTCAAAATCAACACCCCTCCGCCTCCATATTCCTAAACTGACATACTAGCATGTCTTTAGGTGCAAATATCACAGACTAACATGACAAAACATCTCTGATCGTAATGTAAGACAGTTTTATTTTGTCCATGTCAGGGTTTCATCTAAATTGCCCAAATACTTGTGACGGTGAGGGCGTGCATATTTTCTTTAAAAAGGCAAAAAAATGTGAATATGCATTTCTTCTCACGGTGAAAAATAGTCCTTTCTTGTCGGGAGAACAACTTGCCATGGCTTTGAACCTGATATTTCCATAGTGTAGACTTTCTTTTGTCCTTTTCTGCTCGCCTGTGGCTCATCAGTAGCAAGTGAACTGCAGCCAAGTTTCCCCCGCCACGGCACGCCCCGAGGGTCAAAAAGGAAGTGTTTGCGTTATCGGTGGTTAAAAAAAAGGTGTGCCATTTTTTTATAGTTAACGCGGTCTTATCGCGTTAACTTTGACATCCCTAATATATATATCTTATAAGGGTATGCGGACGGCGTGGCGAAGTTGGTAGAGTGGCCGTGCCAGCAATCGGAGGGTTGCTGGTTACTGGGGTTCAATCCCCACCTTCTACCATCCTAGTCACGTCCGTTGTGTCCTTGGCCAAGACACTTCACCCGTTGCTCCTGATGGGTGCTGGTTAGCGCCTTGCATGGCAGTTCCCGCCATCAGTGTGTGAATGTGTGTGTGAATGGGTGAATGTGGAAATACTGTCAAAGCGCTTTGAGTACCTTGAAGGTAGAAAAGTGCTATACAAGTATAACCCTAGTATACAGCATCGACCGCTACTGCCTACTGGCGCTGACGAGACGCGGGGCCGCCATCTTGGAGTGGTGATCCGCTCCACTCAGTGCAATTCATTTGGCAGGAGCATTGAACTGTCAGCGCATTTAATTCATCTTACCTCACTGAATACCACTGATTTTCACGCGCTTTTTTGTCATACATGTAACTATGATAAAAGACACATGTTTTGCCGTGTTTTATTATTCATAGTTTGCTTAACAGTAATAGAATATTCTTATATGCTATAAGTGACCAGACGTCCGAGATCAAAACTGGGAATATACTGTAATCCCAGAGAAGGGGGAAAAAACGGTCAGCTATTTTTAAATTGAAGAAACAATATGATTAGGTTATATATACATGCGTATATCCTATATAAACAATGCATGAATACATTAGATATCTATATACTGTATCTATAGACTGTATCTCTGTTGCTGCAGCAGCAGAGAGTTTATTCTGTCTTGACACTTTGTATTGATAATTTGTATTACATTCTTCCCTTAAATGATCATGTTTACAGTGATTGTTTTATATGTATTTTTTATGTATGTCACTTTGGATAAAGGCGTCTGCCAAATACTTAAACATAAACATATATAAACACCTGAAAGTCTTTATATCAGCTAAAACCACCAATCTGTTTCACTGGATTCAGAATAAAACCTAATTCTGTCTTACAATCTTTATCTTCATCATTTATTTCAACTTTATGTTATTCAAGTATGACATTTTTAAATTTAATTAATTTCATTGACAAGCAATTATATTATGGTCATACTCTTGTTTGCTAGCGACTACGATTTCAGTACTATTGAAGATCTTTGCTCCTTCTCAACTCTGTGGTAATATTCTTTTCACAAAATACAACCAATAGTACGTTAATGTTAAATCTTACTTGTGAAAAGTAATCCCCCGATTCCTATTTTCAACAGTCCGCTTATTTGAGCAGGAAAACGCTGAACACCTGAACAGCTCCTCATCACCACTTCAAGATGGCGGCCGAATTTCTCGCGTCACAGCAGCCAATGCTGCGTCTACTTATAAGATGTCTATGGTTATAACGTCATTGCAAACACGGCAATCTGTTGCGTCCACTGCAGTTCGCTACCTTATTCATACTTTTTGTCAAGAGATTTTTTTTAAGCAGGGTTGCATGAGGTACTAACTTAGCGTTAGGTTAGTCAATGTATCACACACAGTAACGTAACGTTAGATGGCGGTCAGCAGCACTGCATATTTTAGCCACCTACAAAAAGACAAACATAGTCAAATAAAGGTCAGTTAAAATGTATACTATATTAAGAATATGTAAACATATTGCACAGGGCCCTGCCCTCTAAAAAGTACAACTCCGTTCATTGTTATGTTCATGTATTTGTTATGTTTTTCATGTGTACGCACACATCAACACACATACAGTATGAGATGAGATCAATGAGATAAGGTAAGAACAAGATAGAAACTGCTGTGGAACTAGTTACAATGCAATATGCCATGGAAATACAATGTTAACACTTTTGTGCAAATAAGTACAGTTGCACTTGTTTTTTCAAATGTGTTTATTCTGTAAAGGAATGAGTTAAATGTTTAAAATGACTGGTTAATAGTGCTATTATGAAGTGCAAAGTCAGCACTACTTTTCTTCCTGCAATTTAAATGCACTTGTTTTAATTAATAAATACAGCGTTTTAAAAGCATACACAATCTGTGTAAATATATTAGTCTGTGGTTAAAAGGACTTGAAAAGGACTCGAAACTCAAAATGCAGGACTTGACTTGAGACTTTCCAGTCTTGACTTTGGACTTGACTCGGGACTTGCCTGTCTTGACTCGGGACTTGAGACTTACTTAAATGATAAATAAATGATAAATGGGTTATACTTGTATAGCGCTTTTCTACCTTCAAGGTACTCAAAGCGCTTTGACAGTATTTCCACATTCACCCATTCACACACACAGATGACGGGAGCTGCCATGCAAGGCGCTAACCAGCAGCCATCAAGAGCAAGGGGTGAAGTGTCTTGCCCAAGGACACAACGGACGTGACTAGGATGGTAGAAGGTGGGGATTGAACCCCAGTAACCAGCAACACTCCGATTGCTGGCACGGCCACTCTACCAACTTCGCCACGCCGTCCCCTTATGACTTGCAAAACAATGACTTGGTCCCACCTCTGCCATTTACTCTCTGTAAAGCACCAGTTCCATTGGCAGCAAAACAGGCCCAGAGCATAATACTACCACCACCATGCTTGACGGTAGGCTTGGTGTTCCTGGGATTAAAGGCCTCACCTTTTCTTCTCCAAACATATTGCTGGGTATTGTGGCCAAACTGTTGTGGGCCTGATTTTTTTGTGTGTTGTGTCTGATCATTCCCTCCCTCTTCCTGCAGTGAGTGCCGAGGGGCGGGGCTATCTCCGGGAGCACATGGACTCCCCAGACACCTGCAGCTCATTTGGGCTAATCAGCCGGCTTCTTAGGCCACACTGGCTTTGTCTCCAGTGCTGGATTATTGTCTTTGACTCCAGTGTCTCACTAGTGCTCTCCTGCCTTTCGCCATGTGTTCACACGCCTGTGTTGGAACCCCGCCTTTGTGAGTTTGGTGCTTTGTCACCTTTTTTGTTGTACTTTTTGCTCTTGCCTTTTTCCCATATTAATGGTGATTTTCTGTCCAGCCATTTTCTGTTGTCACTTTTCCCTAGGATAGTTTTCAGTTGGTACTTTGTTGCTATATTTCTCGATGGACTGTATTTTTGTTGTTACTTTGCAAATAAACCCTTTTTGGAATTATACTCTGCGACTGGGTCCTGGCCTCCTTGTCTGAACCTTGACACAAAAAGCTAAATTTTTGTTTCATCTGACCACAGAACTTTCCTCCACAGGTTCTTATCTTTGTCCATGTGATGTCAGATGAAACAATGTGGTGTGGACAATGCTGAAGAAACAAGTCCATGTCAGAAAACCAACACATTTAGCTGAACTACACCAATTTTGTCAAGAGTGGTCAAAAGTTCAACCAGAAGCTTGCCAGAGGCTTGTGGATGGCTACCAAAAGCGCCTTATTGTAGTGAAACTTGCCAAGGGACATGTAAGCAAATATTAACATTGCTGTATGTATACTTTTAGCCCAGCAGATTTGCTCACATTTTCAGTAGACCCATAATAAATTCATAAAAGAACCAAACTTCATGAATGTTTTTTGTGACCAACAAGCATGTGCTCCAATCACTCTATCACAAAAAAAATAAGAGTTGTGGAAATGATTGGAAACTCAAGACAGCCTTGACATTATGTTCTTTACGTGTGTGTGTGTGTGTATATATATATAATATATATATATAATCAATAGGGATGTCCGATAATGGCTTTTTGCCGATATTCCGATATTGTCCAACTCTTTAATTACCGATATCAACCGATACCGATATATACAGTCGTGGAATTAACACATTATTATGCCTAATTTGGACAACCAGGTATGGAGAAGATAAGGTCCTTTTTTTTTTTTTAAATTAATAAAACAAGATAAACTAAAAATGTTCTTGAATAAAAAAGAAAGTAAAACAATATAAAAACAGTTACATAGAAACTAGTAGTTAATGAAAATGAGTAAAATTAACTGTTAAAGGTTAGTACTATTAGTGGACCAGCAGCACGCACAATCATGTGTGCTTACGGACTGTATCCCTGCAGACTTTATTGATGTATAATGTAGGAACCAGAATATTAATAACAGAAAGAAACAACCCTTTTGTGTGAATGAGTGTAAATGGGGGAGGGAGGTTTTCTGGGTTGGTGAGTAAGTGTATCTTGTGTTTTTTATGTTGATTTAATAAAAAAACAAAAAAAACGATACCGATAATAAAAAAACGATACCGATATTTTCCGATATATTTTAAAGCATTTATCGGCCGATAATATCGGCAGCCCGATATTATCGGACATCTCTAATAAACAATGTTGTGCCTTGCAAAGTTTCATATACCGTATTTTCCGCACTATAAGGCGCACCTAAAAACCACAAATTTTCTCAAAAGCTGACAGTGCGCCTTATAATCCGGTGCGCCTTATATATGGGTTAATATTAATATTAATTTTCATAAAGTTTAGGTCTCGCAACTACGGTAAACAGCCGCCATCTTTTTTCCCCGTAGAAGAAGCGCGCGGTGCATGCTGGGATATGTGACGTTTCATTTCCATTTGTGTGTTTATGTAAAGACCCCAAAATGGCTCCTATTAAGTGTGTTGTCTGTCTAATTATAAATAATGCAGACGAGGCGTGTTAACTGAGTTCTCAACGTTTACTCACAGCGTGCTCATAACCACATTCTAACTGCCAGCACATACAACAACGCTTCTCAGGGCTACCGCGCATGCTCGTCACTATCGTTGCATGCTGGGTAGTGTAGTTGTTATATTTGCTAGCTCATAACATCACATTAAGAGACACGCTTACGCGCTTAATTCAATACTCGCCGTCATTCCGGGTGGATTGACAAAAGACCTCCAGCCGCTGGATATTGGTGTCAACAGGGCATTCAAATCACGACTGCGAACGGCGTGGGAACAATGGATGACCGAAGGCGAACACACCTTCACTAAGACAGGCAGACAGCGCCGGACGACATACGCCAACATCTGCCAGTGGATCGTAAATGCCTGGGCAGATATTTCGGTCACAACTGTGGTCCGAGCTTTCCGGAAGGCAGGATTCACAGAACTGCTGGACAACAGCGACACTGACTCCGATGACTTCGACGAGACGGAACCGGCCATTTTGGATCCCACATTTGCCCAACTTTTCAATTCGGACACCGAAGACGAAGAATTCGAGGGATTTACGAATGAAGAATAACTTCAGAAAGTGAGCGTTATGTTTATTTTGTGTGTTGTGACATTAACGTTCGAGCAACATTATGTTGCTATTGCTCTGCACTATTTTGAATTTTACTATGTTTGTGATTGCACATTTGCGTACATTTTGGGACAGAGTTGTTAGAACGCTGGTTTTTAATATATTATTAAAGTTTGACTGACCTATCTGACTGTTTTTTTGACATTCCTTTAGCGCAGTTAGATGCGGCTTACAGCACGGGGCGGCTTATAGGTGGACAAATTTTTGAAATATGCCATTCATTGAAGGTGCGGCTAATAACCCGGGGCGGCTTATAGTGCGGAAAATACGGTACATACGGTAAATGTAAATTTAAAATTTTTTTTTTTTTTTTTTTTACAATTACATCTGACTTTTTTTTACAGTGGTATTTATTTATGTTACCAATGTCCTAAATCAGGGCTTCACGGTGGCAGAGGGGTTAGTGCATCTGCCTCACAATACGAAGGTCCTGAGTAGTCTTGGGTTCAATCCCGGGCTCGGGATCTTTCTGTGTGGAGTTTGCATGTTCTCCCCGTGACTGCGTGGGTTCCCTCCGGGTACTCCGGCTTCCTCCCACTTCCAAAGACATGCACCTGGGGATAAGTTGATTGGCAACACTAAATTGGCCCTAGTGTGTGGATGTAAGTGTGAATGTTGTCTGTCTATCTGTGTTGGCCCTGCGATGAGGTGGCGACTTGTCCAGGGTGTACCCCGCCTTCCGCCCGATTGTAGCTGAGATAGGCTCCAGCGCCCCCCGCGACCCCAAAGGGAATAAGCGGTAGAAAATGGATGGATGGATGGATGTCCTAAATCAGGGGTTCTTAACTGTTTTGACCTCGGGGCCCAAAGCCCACCTAAGACTGAATTAGTACTCTTCTCTTAATTTGAATTAAAAATAAAAACTCCAAATATACTTAATTTTAAAACTATTTTCATTTGGTTTAAAATATTTTTTTTTTTTTAAATGCCAAAATCTGTCAGTGCCTTTTTGTTACTCCCATTGTTGTGTTGCAACTTTGCATTTGCACGGATTTTGTTATGTAATGTGTGTTTGTAAAGTTATGTATACATATATACAAAAAATATACAGATAGTTATTTTCCATTTAATTTAGATTCTTAATATATTTCATTTAATTCGTGTTTGCTTACCTTGTAATTTATTTATCACAATTTCATTGTCTTGTATTGTGTTGAACATCGCTACTGATAAAAGTTAAATTCGATTGAATCGTACTCACCTCCCTCAGGTTGACCGTTCAAGGAGGTCAACATAAACAACCATGATGTCAACAACAAGAGCTTCTCCATGGGCGCACCGGCACAGGTAAAGTTCCACGCAGCACAACAAAACACTTCAAGTTGACCGTCAAGTTCATCCGCCCGAGGTAACTCCAAAATAAAGTCAGCGGACAATTCACTCTTTTCCTTTTCTTCGGTGTCTTTTTACTTTTGTGTCAGCGTTCGGCTCCACTAAGAAGACGCTCGTCTGAAGCGAAGCACCGTCTGTTTGCTCTGTGGACGCGCCTTCTCGGAGACGCCATTGACAAGTGGCGGCAATAACGTGTAGAGGTTCCGGTGCGTCTGCGTTTCAAAATAAAACTTCCAGTTTTATACTTCTTTCTATTGAATGATTGCGTGTGTGTGCGTGTATTGTATTTCTACCCTTCTTGAGACATCAACAAGGAAAAGTAACTTCCATATGAGGAGGTGTGAACAAGTTAGGACATATATCATGGTCCCAATACGGAAAACCATTGCATCTAAAAGAGAGCCAAATACTAGAGTCCGTGAACATTGCTCCAAAGTCCAGATTTTTTTGTTGATTTAATGTGCATACAAAAGTAAACATTGACAGGTGCAAAGGCAGCAATATATGATGAAACAAGACAGCAGCTAAAGAAGGACTTCCCTATTTATCCCTGAAAAAAACACACCAGGTGAACAGTTGATTTTACGACTTCCGGTGCTGATGTAAGACAACCCGCGTCCCACATGTGACCATAGGATGAACAAATACACTACGCTACTAAGACTATAGTTGCCATTAACAGTTATCTTCTACAGCTGGGTTACTCAAAGTGCGGCACAGGGGCCATCTGTGGTCCGTGACTCCTTTGTCATCGGCCTTAAGCACATTACAAAAAACAAAAAATAGAGTGTCTCATTTGCACCCCTGGTGGTGAAATCTATCAAAATGAGGGTGGTCCCAAAAAGGAGGGATTTTTCAAATTGACTGTGTGTCGCTTTTAAAAGTGCTCCCCTTCTGGTCAACATATGAAATAACAAGTGTGTGTAAGAAATTGAAGTGTGTCCCCTTTGACCAAAATTAATTAAAAATAAATGAATAAATAGGTATATAGAGACATACTGTAATAACTTGAAGTAAATAATGAAGATTAAAAACCAATTACAAAACAAAAAATCCCCAAAACAATAATTAACTAAAAGCTTACCTTTCTTATATTTGCATACTATGTATATATTATTAATGTTGTAAATACAAATATGTGTGTGTGTGTGTGTGTGTGTGTGTGTGTGTGTGTGTGTGTGTGTGTGTGTGTGTGTGTGCGTGTGTGTGCGTGTGTCTGCGTGTGTGTTTGTGTGTGCGCGTGTGTGTGTACATCAGAATCAGAATCAGAATAGTTTTATTGCCATTGTTTGAGAACGGGTTCACAAACTAGGAATTTTTCTTGGTGCAATCGTGCAACATAAAACACATATAACACAGATTTGGTAATAACAAGAGCTCTAACTGAGCTATCAGATCTTGTTATAGACTTAGAAAGGAATTCAAAGGAGCTACTGTTAGGAGTTATTGTTCATGTGTCTGATGGCCGAGGGGGAAAAACTGTTCAGGTGGCGGGAGGTGTGGGTCTGGATGGACTGTAGTCTCCTGCCTGTCATATATTTTGGTACTAATGCAAACTGTAAGCATGCTACTGTTAGCATGTTAGCATTAAAGCGTTAGCATGCTGTCTTTTTAGCTTATTTTGGTTATATTTTTTGTTACGGTACTTGATGCTATCAGTTCAGCTTTGGCTATTCAGCATTCACACAAAATGTTGACAGAAAAAAATGTACAGGACAAAATTCTGTAATTTCACAAGATTATAAAAATATAGTAAGAATATATTATGGAATTTAAAAAATATATATTTAAAAGTTGTAATTGTACAATTATTTATGTCATAATATTTTTATTTAAAAAAGTTCGAATTTTGCAAGAAAAAAATACTAATATTTCAAGGTTTAAGTTTCTTTATAAAAAAAAAAGTTATTTTACACAAAGTTTGTAAAAATATTTCAAGAAAAAAATATTTTTAGAAAAAAGTATGCCATAAATATATGCAATATATGTATATGCAATAAATTATTACATAATTAAAGTCAAATATGTTGTAAAAAAAAATGTGGGGAAAAAGTTGCAATATTGTGAGAAAAAGTTGTCGTACAAATTTTTTTAGGAATATTCTGAGGATTTTTTTTTTTTTACAAGATTAAAGTCCAACATAAAAGGGGTATTTTAAAAAATTATTTTTAAGTTAGTAATATTAAAGGTAAAGGTTTGTCACTGTACTATAATTATGTTATATTTTGAGAAAAAAAAATATTGACAATAAAAAATAATTCTATACAACAGGAATAAAGTCAAAGACATTGTGAAGAAATTCATACTTTTTTTTGGAAAGAAATTGTGAGAAAATGTTGTCTCTTAAGAATTTTGAGGAATATTCTGAGAATTTTTTATTTTATTTTACAATTATAGTCCGGAATATATTGTATTTTTTTGGTACTTGTAACAGTTAGCATTTTAGCATGCTAAATCTTTTCGCTAATTTAGCAGGTATACAACTTAGTGTCATATATTTTGGTACTAATGCAAACTGTAAGCATGCTACTGTTAGCATAAGTGTGTTAGCATGCTAGCTTTTTTAGCTGATTTGAGTTATATTTCTTTTCACTTGACGCTTGTCTTTTATTTTGAAAGAACGTCCAGAGCAGAGCCTGAGCGGCTACTTGTGCTCCCTGCATTCAACGTGACTCATCCTGCGTCTCCTTTTCCATGGTCAGTGGAGCTCCAAGCAGGCGTGGACTCCTTGGATGCCAGCCAGCAGCATCTTCTTCTCTCCTGGGCCACAAATAGCGCTGAGCTCATCAACGCCGCCTCGTTTGGGCTCGTCCTCAACGCAGTCAACTTCACTTTTGCTGCCTTTTTATAGCGTCTGTCTTTGGACGCCTTTATTGAAGTCATTGGTTTCATGACGCTAAGACTTTGAGAATACCTGTATTACGTGCATGCTAACATGTCTTACAAATCATTTTCATACAGGGGCCGACACCTGGCTAATTCAGGACCCGAAGCAGAATTTTATGTGGAACACAATGAACAAAACTCATTGTTGCTAGAACTGCCAGGGTTTTCTGACACCCCCTGTCATTCCCAGAAGGCAGCCAAACAGCTGTTGAAAATTTACCGTCAACTAGATGAGGCAATTCCCTAAGGAATTACGTTTGAATTTGAACTGAAATGCTGACATAATGTAGTATGAATGTAAGAATAGTTTGAATGTAGGAATGATTTGAATGTTGAAGAGTTTGAATTTCCAGGAAAAACGGAATTTGGTTTGGGACTTGGGAAAGTGTTAGTTTGAATGTCCAGGATAAGAGGAATGGGTTCATATTTAAATTGTTTGAAAAGGTTGACAAATGTGGGAATTGTGCAACTTGGAAAAATGTCCCATTCATTTCAATGGGAACTTCCTGGAAATTTGGGAATTTGGGGAAAAGCGGGATTGGGGAATTATTTGGAATTTTTAAAAAAGGGTAGTTTGAATTTCCAGAATGGTGGAATGTGTTAAAGTTCGAATTGTTTGAATGGGTTGAAGAATGTGGGATTTGTGGAAGTTTGAAAAATGGCTAATTAATTTTGAATGGGGAAAATGCAAAACTTCATTTCAGAAAAAAATGGGGATTTCGGGAAAAGCGGGAATTTTTTTTGAAAATGGTAAAAAACTTGAATGGTCTGAATGAGTTGAAATGGTTGGTGTTGACATTTTTCAAATCGGTAGAGAAATGTTGAAGTAGTAACATGTTGAAATGAGAAATCGTATTACGGAATTCCTGGAATTTCGGGAAAACCAGAAATGTTTCCAGTTCAAAAAACAACTTTGTTTTTTGTCCTGATTAAGAGGAATATTTTGACGGTGAAACGTTTGAAATGGGTTGAAAAATGTGAAAAGGGTAGGGGTACTTAAGGGTGGAAATATGTTACCAAAAAATGGGAATTCCTGGAAATTTGTTGAATGTGAAAAAATTGTAGTTTGAATGTCCAGGATGAGTTGAATGTGCTGAAGGTGGAATGGTTTGAATCGGTTGAAGAATGTGGGAATTGTGAAAGTTTGAAAAATGTCCAACTCATTTTGAATGGGAAAAAAAAAATTATGGGAAATCCGGGAATTTTTTTTTTTTACAATTGTTGAAGTAGAGCACACAATTCCTGAACAGGCTGAATATATTGAAGTTGGAACAGTTTGAATCAGATAAAAAAGGTGGGAATTGTGGAACTTTGAAGAATGTCCCATTGATTTCCATGGGAATTTCAGAAAAAATTGGGAATTTCGGGAAAAGCGGGAATTTCTTTAAAAATTGTATAAAAAAACTTGAATGGTCTGAATGAGTTGAAATGGTTGGGGTTGACATTTATCGAATCGGTGGAGAAATGTTGAAGTAGTAACATGTTGAATCGAGAAATGGTATTACAGAATTCCTGGAATTGCAAGAATACCCGGAATTATTCCAGTTAAAAAATACATGTTTTTGGTCCTGATTAAGAGGAATGTTTTGACAGTGGAACGGTTGAAATGCGTTGAAAAATGTGGGAGGAGAAAAAAGGGTGGAAATAGGGCTTTGGAAAAGCAGGAATTCTGGAAAATCCTGAAATTTTTTTTAACTTAAAAAAAGCAAATTTAAATTTCCAGGATGGTGGAATGTGTTGAAGGTGGATTGGTTTGAATAGGTTAAAAAATGTGGAAATGGTGGATGTTTGAAAATTGGCCAATTCATTTTGAATTAGAAAAATGTCCCGGAAAACCTGGAATTCTGGTAAATCTGGGAATTTTTGAAATATGTCAATGGAAAGACAGAGATTGCTGAACAGGCTGAACAGTTTGAAGTTGAAACGGTTTGAATCGGGTGAAAAATGTAGAAGGTAGAGCGCGCCAAAATCTGGAGAAGAAGAAGAATAATTTTAATAGATGAATTTTGGTGTAGAAAAGTATATGTTTGGATGTTTTGGAGCATTCACACAATTAGCTACTTTTATTTTGTAGTTTGAAGCTTCATAACATATTGCTGCAGGACTGTGGCTAATGTTAGCTGTAAATATCTCAGGTCTGAATAGAAATACGATTACTTATGTAGTCCAGATTCAAAACTGCCATTAAAGTCTTTGTTTCTGTAAAATGTTGTTGGAAAATGTCAAACTTTGTCTCCAAATATTCCTACAGTGATAAATGTTTAACAATGACAACTTTTTTCACACATTACTCATTTATTTGTCAATTTTTTTTTCACACAATATTTTCACAGTAAAATGTCATAAATGTATTTGTAAAATTTAAACTTTGTCTCAAAATATTCGTACAGTGCATAATTCTTGTAAAATGACAACTTTTCTCACACTATAAGTACCTTTTTTCCCAAAAAAAAATTGTGACTTTTATCTTGTAAAAGAAATACATTTTATGGTCAAAATATTGCAAAACTTCTGCTATGACAACTTTTTCTCACAATATTGCAATTTTTTTTCCTGAAAAAAAGTATACATTTTTCACAATGTATTTGACTTTAATCCTGTAAAATAGTATACATTTTCTTCAAGATTTTCCAAAACAATTTTTTCAAC